>NC_057794.1:190120615-190156268 GCF_018294505.1 Triticum aestivum
GGGACCACGCCGCCCCGTCACCAGAGCGCCTCGCCGTCGACCTCGCCCGGATCGGCGCCCTCGCCGGAGTTCGTCTCGCCGGAGTTCCTCTCCGGTCAGATCCAGAGAAGATGGATGAGATCCACCAATCCCGCCATCCAAACACCGTCTCTGTCCCGGATCTCTTCGTCCTGCTTCTCTCCGTCCCGCGTTGACTTTCGCGGAGGTAAAAATTCCACTAAGTCCCTGAAGTTTCCAGATTCATATGCCCATTTTCGACGCATCGTAACTCTACATCCGTAAAACCAATTCATGCGTGTAGCATATCAAAATGTTCGCCTCAACGAGTACATCATTTCATCTCATTGCATCATTTTCATTTGAGATCATCTGGATGCCCGAAATGTTGTTGGAAGAGGGCTATGTGAGTAATTTGTCAGATCTGTTTCAGCAAATGGCATTTTGTCATTTTTGCCATGTTTAATGTGTGCATGATATGATCCTGAGCTCTACATGTATTTTGTTATATGTCATGCCATATTTACAGGGGTGCTTGCCTTGTATTTTTGTGATATGTGTGGTGACTAGCACAAGCTTGCAAAGTAGCGTAATCGGTAATGCTGATTTCAGGGACTTAGAATTTCAGTAAGTCCTTGTCTTGATTTTGTTGTTATGCCATATGTTCATGTTGTTTCCTAGTGATCCGTGCCTCTTTTGAGGATGATCAGTAAGGATGATTTGTTAACATTGTGGTGCTCTATCCATCCATGTCTTTGTTTGCATTTATGGAGCACCCTAGCTTGATTCAATCGAGCTCTACTTTTGCTATATCGTGAATCCTGGCAGATTGTTGACTTGTTAGCGATTTTGCCGAGGATGTTGCTATTGATCCGTGCATCATATGTTGTTGTTCTTGCCATGTCTAGCTTCTATGTCATGTATTCTTGATGGGTGTATGCTTAGTTTGTCATGCCGTGCTCTGTAGTGAGTGCATCGAGCTCGTAAACATGCCTACTCGTTAACTGTTTTGCATGCTCCAGTTTTTCACAAAGTCTGAATCTGTTTATGTTTTTGCTATGTTCACATGCTTTCAATTGTATTCTCTGAACCCTTTTGGCTCAAGGTCACTAAGGGACTTTTGTTAAGTGCTTTGAGTAGCTCCATGCCATGCCTTGCTTTGCCATGTTAAGTTCCTGTAGCATGTAGTTTTCATGCTCTAAAGTGTGCTTCCTGATGATAAATCCCAGACTTGTGTTAATTTCACTAAGTCTGAAACATGTTATCATTTGCACTTTTGCCATGCTTGTTTGAGCCTGTTAATTGATGACATAGCCGTAGCTCAGTGTTCATCTTTTGTCAAGATTCATGAGTGGATCCCTGACATTTATTTTGTTGTCATGTTTGAGTGCTGTAGCATATTTATCTTGTTGCATTTAGATGGCTATTTGTTGTTTATCGCAGGCCGGTGCCACATTTGTTTTGCTTGCCATTTCCAAACCGTGCATCCGATTCCGGTGATCTTTATATCGATTTCAACCGAAATCACCTCACCTTTCTAGTGGTACTCTTGGATATCCATGTTGAGGCCAGGTTCAATCTTTCCTTTGCCAATCATGCATATGCATCACATACCGCATCCCGCATATCATATCATGTTCATGTGTTGGTTGTTTACTATGTTGTGTGCTTCTTTCCGGTGTTTGCTTCTCCGGGTTGGTGCCAATAATGTAGCGTTTGTGAGGACCCGTTCTTCTACGTTCGTTTGTCTTCTTCATGGACTCGTTCTTCTTCCTTGCGGGATTTCAAGCAAGATGACCATACCCTCGAAATCACTTCTATCTTTGCTTGCTAGATGCTCGCTCTTTTGCTATGCCTATGCTGTGATACCTACCACTTGCTTATCATGCCCCCATATTGTTAAGCCAAGCCTCTAAACCACCTTGTCCTAGCAAACCGTTGTTTGGCTATGTTACCGCTTTGCTCAGCCCCTCTTATAGCATTGTTAGTTGCAGGTGAAGATTGGAGCTTGTTCCATGTTTGGTACATGGATATTTTGTTGGGATATCACAATATCTCTTATTTAATTAATGCATCTATATACTTGGTAAAGGGTGGAAGGCTCGGCCTTATGCCTGGTGTTTTGTTCCACTCTTGCCGCCCTAGTTTTCGTCATATCGGTGTTATGTTCCCAGATTTTGCGTTCCTTACGCGGTTGGGTTATAATGGGAACCCCTTGACAGTTCGCCTTGAATAAAACTCCTCCAGCAATGCCCAACATTGGTTTTACCATTCGCCACCTAGCCTTTTCTTTTCCCTTGGGAGTCGCGCTCCTGCGGGTCATCATTATTTTACCCCCCCCCCCTCGGGCGAGTGCTCCTCTAAGTGTTGGTCCAAACTAGAGCCCTGTGCAGCGCCCCCTCGGGGAAACTCGAGGTTTGGTTTTAGTTGTATGGAGAGCTCATCTGAGTGTGCCCTGAGAACGAGATATGTGCAGCTCCTATCGGGATTTGTCGGCACATTCGAGCGGTGTTGCTGGTCTTGTTTTGCCATTGTCGAAATGTCTTGTAACCGGGATTCCGAGTCCGATCAGGTCTTCCTGCTAGAAGGAATATCCTTCGTTGACCATGAGAGCTTGTGATGGGCTAAGTTGGGACACCCCTAGAGGGATTTGAACTTTCAAAAGTCGTGCCCGCGGTTATGGGTAGATGGGAATTTTTTAATGTCCAGTTGTAGAAACCCTGAAGTTGACCTTAATTAAAATACATCAACCGTGTGTGTTACCGTGATGGTCTCTTTCCGGCGGAGTCCGGGAAGTGAACACGGTGTTGGAGTTATGCTTGACGTAGGTTGTTCTAGGATCACTTCTTGATCATATTTGTTCGACTGTTCTTTTGCCTTCTCTTCTCGCTCTCATTTGCGTATGTTAGCCACCATAAATGCTAGTCGCTTGCTGCAGCTCCACCTTATACCTTTTACCCTTCCTATAAGCTTAAATAGTCTTGATCGCGAGGGTGTGATATTGTTGAGTCCTTGTGACTCACAGATACTTCCAAAACCAGTTTGCAGGTGTCAATGATACCGTGCAGATGACGCAACCAAGTTGAAGGAGGAGCTCGATGATGATCTTGTCCTTTATGTTGTTTTTTGTTTCCAGTTGATCAGTAGCGGAGCCTGGTTGGGGTCGATCGGGGATCTGTGTAGCATTTGGGGTAGTCTTCTTTTATTTTGGTTCCATAGTCGGACCTTGATTGTATTTGGGTGATGTAATGCTTTATTCATGTATTGTGTGAAGTGGCAATTGTAAGCCAACTATGTATTCTTTTCCCTTATGTTTTACATGGGTTGTGTGAAGATTACCTCACTTGCGACATTGCTTTCAATGTGGTTATGCCTCTAAGTCGTGCTTCGACACGTGGGAGATATAGCCGCATCAAGGGCGTTGCACACTCGTGGCACTGTTATTGCATGGGATCCTCGTAGTTTCGGTACGTTTGTCTTCCATCGTGGTTATAATTGTTTCACCCACATGCATGCGGGTTAGCAAGTTTCCCTTTACTAATTAACCTTCTTCTTGTGTTTCCAAGGTCATGTGAACATTCCGCCACCTATACTTGAAAAAATTTATAACCAAGGGGGAGATGACGATGGTGATGATCACAAGCATGAGGACGAGCAGAACTTATATACTCAGTGGCGCCTGGCAACTAATTCCGATGGATCACCTCTTCTTGTCTGTATACAGTGCAATGATATTGTTACTACTGAGGGAGCACGTGTTGTCTCCCATGGTCGCCCTCTCCGGATCTATTCCAACACCTGTTGCAGGGTATTCAGGATGGATACTAGTGTGCTAGCGCCAACACCTTCTCCCTGGTACAGTATTGACAGTCTTGGAGAAAACTCGCTCTTCCTTAGACAAAACTATCCAATGATGGTGAAAGGCGATCCAGCTACTGTTGACACAATGTTACTACCATTTATGAGAAGCAATTGTATCTATACCTCGGACATTGCGGTGGTTCCCTACCCTGGTCCTGATATATGCCGCTTCAGCCTGGATGATCAGTCCTGCGTTGCTCTCGATATTGACAATAGCTGGCCCTTCCCAGAGCACCTATGGTTCAAAGCAAGTGTTTCCAATGCCGAGGATTGGTTGAGTTGAAGTTCATTTCATTGCTTGTTATTTGTTGTGTGATGAAAACTTCAGTACTTACTAGAATGTTTGGTTGGAAATAATCTATAATCCAACATGTATCCTCGTTGTCGTTGTGTGTTGATGACTTGTTGTATGTAATGAATGGTACATTTGCAAATGCATGTCATAGACTCAATTTATGAATGGTTGTTTTCGAGTCACTTCTTGGACTGTGAGTATCGTAGTAGTATAGCCAGCATCCGGTTAGTATATGAAGTTGCCACGTCACATAGAGCCAACCTAATATTGGAGTATGCTAGCCCTCCACCGGTGCGCCGCTTCAAATGGCGGACGAAGTGAGAGGTCGCGTCACCTTGTGTCCAGATCTGATATGCCACATGTACCAGATGAATGACTCCAAGTTCGAACACCGTGATGCTAGGTGCGAGCGGAACACTGTTGGAGAGACCCCCCCTCATAATTTTCCTACATTGGTCGTTTGATTCATAGGATAGAATGCTATAGGATTTTTTTTCCTATGTAATCATGTTTTAATTGGCAATCTAGCATCCACTCCAACTTTTGTTTCACTTCCTTTGTTCCTATGAAGAGAGTACTAGCTCTAAATGATGTCCCGCTATAAGAGCTACCTATATTAATTAACCATGCTCTAAAAAGGTGGACCAGATTTGGCTATAGTAGCATTGTACTAGGTTAGTAGGTGACCTTGCGCTTGGCTCTTCTCCTCTTCTAATGATGGTACTGGAGTAGTACTTCTGGCAATATGACACCAAATGAACTGCTCCATGTCCGCCACTTGTAAGCAAAAGTTTCTCCTCATGCTGCGAGCCACCGCGCACGCGTTGGCAAGGGAGAAGGCGTAGTAAGCAAGCTTCTCGTCGTTCTGCGAGTTGACGGGACGCATCAAAGTTATTTATTAGTACTCTCTTCCAAAAGGGTCGACCATGTCCATGGCTACCATCCCGTGCTCTGTCATTGAGTACATGCACTATTCACGTGCCATCGAGGAGAAAAAATATTGCGTAGTAGGTGCCATTGAAGTGCACGACTCACTTACGCACTGCATATCTCCATTTTCTTGCATGACACGCCACCTTGATGCTAGATGTCCCGCATGTCATGGAGGCATATAGTATGATTTTTTAAATGGAGGCATATAGATGTCCCGCGTGTCGGCAAAAGGATGAACAAACCTCATGTCTTAAACGAAAGAGTGGAAGAACATAGATTCCCGACGACCGAGAAGGAGCAACAAACCTCGCGGTGGAGCGTTTGCACTCATAATATTTTATATTAGTCAGCGATATAAAATCAACCAAATCTCTCCACGTTCTTATACCATTCTATAGTATGAGAATAACTTTGAACGTAAGTCATTGATTCACTCTATCCAATGGTCATAGTTGGAAAATCCAAACAAAACCAAGCATTGGATCAACTCTTTTAGCACTTAGATTGTTGCCGCCTGCCCACCTAGCCCATCTATATCTCTGCTCATGTGTGATGACCACAGGAGCTATCCACTCAGATTGTATGTTAAAAAAATAAAGGTCGATAACTAATGCGGCACCTCGGGCCAACGCGACTAGATCACATTTTGCACGAGAAATTACACACCATGTTTCGTTGACATGTGGTCCCATTCCAACATGTCAGTGAGACGACGACGAGTCCTTTTGTATAATTTGTGAACCGATGTGTAGGCCGGGGCACCTCTTCGTGTACCGTGGCAAACTGGCAACCGACCACCGACTCTTCGCCTTTCCCTATCGATTTGGAAATGTTGTCTCATGCTCTTCCTCCCTCCTCCATTTGCCTTCACCCTTCCTTCTGCCATTGTATGATCGTCTTCTCCATGGAGGGAACAGGCCGAAAATGACCCCGTTATTCTTGCCCCGATCTGAAAGATGACGTGATGGAGGAACTCATTGATCGGTGCAACGTCATCACCTCGGCTAGCATGGCAGGTTCGTTCAAGACCATTCTCGACTCAACTAATAACATCATTATAAGGAACCCAAGGGTCCAGGAGTGGTTTGATCTCCCCTATCTTCTTTGCCGTGACCCTGTTGACGGGCGTGGGGATGAGAGAAGCCTCGCCTTGTGCAAGTTGATGCCGCTTGATAATGATACGTATGATGTTAAGATGCCATCGCTTGAGGGCAAGGCTTGGGCAGGTGCGAATGGAGATTGGGTTGTTTATATTGGGTACACCTGCGAGTGGGAACTTGTGAATGTGTACGCTCGTCACCGGGTTCCACTTCCAAAAATCTCAGACTACCCAGAGGTTGAGCACACCGGTATTCTATGCACGTTCAAATACGATAATGGTGACTGTCTTCTACGGAAGATAGCAATTTGTTGAGTTCCCAACCGCTCTTGGCATTACAGGAACTATGGAGTTGTTGCTATCTTTGACAAGCCTGTTGCCATCCTTCGTGGTTCGACTGGATGGATATTGCTCAAAAATCAGTTTCTATACACGGATGTGTACTGTGATGCAACTCAATACGAGGGTCTTGTGTTTGCTGCCACCACTCGTGGCACTGTTTTTGCATGGGATCCTCGTAGTTTCGGTACGTTTGTCTTCCACTGTATGACGCCGCCGCCAAGAAGAAGGCCACGGACGACGTCGAGGCTGCTGCTGCCGCCGCCGTGTTGGCCTGGCCAACCGGAGTATATGATCTGTTCATCCCTCATTTACTCGTACTTGTGCTAGCCGTATATGTGCTGCTCATAGATGGTTCGCTTCTATGTTCTGTACATGCTAGTATGCTTAGGTATCACTATGAGATGCATACTGTTTACGCCATGCTTACTGTTTACTCATGGATTAGTCTAATCACAAAAGTGCTAATATTTCCAACAATCCAAAAACCTTATTTTAGGCACTTTTCAATTCAAGGCTTTGCTGCTACACTAAAACCGGAAGAATTCACCGGGACACATTTTAAGCATTGGTAGACAAGGACCACCTTGTGGACCACCGGGACGCATATCTCCATATGCGCGTTGCCAAGAATTTGTGGGATGCGCTCGAAGCTAACACTCCTACAGGATGCTGCTAACGCAACACTACGATCAAAGACCCTTCGACAAAACTGTGTGTGATGCCATAATCACAAACGGTGGTGTAAAAACCGTCAAAAAAGGTGCAAAACGTCTGCGATGGCGGAGCCATCAAACATGGTTCAGATTTTAGTTGCGCGTGCGATGTAGGGCATACGGTTCACTTCAATTAACTGTTTGCGATGAGGAGGAACAAAAGAAACGGGAAGCCAGATGGAGGTGTGTGCCATATACAGCATACGGTTTACTCGGATGAACTGTTTGTGATTAGGCAACACAAAAGAAACGGTCAGCCAGATCAAGGTGTGTGCGATATACGGCATGCGGTTCACTCGGATGAACTGTTTGCATTGAGACATGAGAACAGAAACGGTTCAACTTAACAAGATGTGTGTGATACACGGCAAACAGGTATGTAATAAAAAATGTGTGTGAATACCGATAATAACACAGACGGTTGCTGCTAATAATATGTCTGTGTTGTGCGATGGGATTGCATATTACAACCATGGCATTTGCGCACACCAAAGTAAACTATTACATGCATAATTACATAGGTGGATACTACACACATGACATTTCCACACACCAATAAAGTAAACTATATATTACATGCATGATTAACTAGCATAAACGATTGTCTGATCATCATCTACTTCTTGTGATGCTTGCTCTACTTGTGGCTCGATCCGGGCTCGTCGATTTGGGTAATGAGGCACTTCCTCATGTCAACGATCCGCATGTACATCTCGTAGCATGTGTACACGCTCTTGGCCGCGAACCTGAGGTAAGGTTCATCTAGTTGCCGCATCCAGGCCCTGTGCCAGGATAGGGGGATTGTTCTCTGGGCATCCTGCTTCATCTTTTCGTAGTAGGGGTCGATGATGGCCGAGGCGAGTTCAACCAGGGAGTCCTTCTTCGTGCTGCCCTAGACCCTATAGTGGTCACAGATTTCGACAAGGTTCTTGCATGCCAAGCCCGTAACACTGAGCGCATTTACATCGTCTTTGGTTTCAACCGTGGCGAACTTGTAGTCGGTGTTGTTGACAAACCTGTTGAAACGGTCGCAAGGCTCTGTGGCCATGCAGTAGTGGTAGATGAGGACATGATGGCGCATGCACAACTGGGCGATGGCAACCTTCTGATCTATGCCGGGACGACCGGCGGTGTACTGGAGGTCGAGGCCGACCACCTTGTACTTGTCTCCAACAAGCAACTGCTCAACGCTGTTGATGTATTCGTCCACCACGGCCGGGTCGATGGTGTACACCACCGAGAGATCTGTATCCCTCGCGTGGGTCTCCACTCTATGTTCGCCAAACTCCATTGGAGCGCCGCTGGACATCCCCTCTCTATGTGTCGTCGTGGTTGTGCCTGTTGTGTTGTGGGGCGCGATCGAAAGGTTGAAGAGACTAAGGTTATAATGGTCGCGGGAATTAAAGGGGAAGCCGAACGGCCAGGAATATCGGTAGGCCCTGATGGCAGTTCTAATTTGCAGCGCTTAACTCCATCGTGTCGCACGTCTGCATCACGTGGCAACGCGTGTGGCGCAACCGCATGCATATGGGGCCCCCGACGTGATCGTGCGCACGCCCAACTACTGGTAGAGCGCGCGTGGAGGGACGCGAGAAGAGCGCTCCGCGGCCGCCTCAACAGCGATCAACCATATATATGCATATAGTAGTTGAATGCACAAGGAAAATCTATCCACAAGTCGAGCGCGCGGACGGACGCGAGCAGAGCGCGTCGCGGTGCCTAACGGCGAGCACAGCGCGCCGCAGCGCCTAACGGTGAGCAGAGCTTGCCGAGGGACGCGAGCAGAGGACGGAACAGTGATACGTGGCAAATAAGACGAA
The DNA here is from genome assembly GCF_018294505.1 of Triticum aestivum. Lineage (NCBI taxonomy): Eukaryota > Viridiplantae > Streptophyta > Magnoliopsida > Poales > Poaceae > Triticum > Triticum aestivum. The sequence goes on from NC_057794.1 coordinate 190,129,676, forward strand.
CTGTGCGAGCGATGTCAGAGACACCAAGCATGAATCAGATTAGAGTTGCGTGTGCGATATGTGGCATATAGTTGATCCATTTGAGCTATTTGTGATGGAATAAGCCGTGTGTGTTGCGGGCAAACGCTTGCTGGTATATAACCTTAAATTTAACCAAAAAAGTGTTAATGCATGTTACAAAAATTGTATAGCTGGAAACTATGTTCAAATACGACTCCAACGATATAATCTTTAGCCACATGCATTCGTATTTTATTAGTTAAATCCTACTTATAAACCAGGACGGGGGTATAGTAGGTAATTAAATCGCAAACATTTTTTATTAATTGTATGTGTATGTTCTTCTTGTCCTCATCTCGCATGTCTTGTCACCCTGCTACCGCAGACGGCTTACAGCGCAAGCTTGCGCAGCGCGCGGGGGCGTACTTTTGGCCAAACGGTGGCGCCAATGAATCGTCGGTGAGCCCGTTCCTGCGCAACCTCGCAGGTTCCCACGCAAGCTTCCCACCCGACTCGGTGAAATCCCCCAAAACCCCAATGCTTACCGGCCTACTATAAAAACCCTCACGGCCGGTGAGTCATGCGTCGCATTTTCCCCTCCCTCCCTGTAGCTTATCTCGTCTGCTTCTCCCACAATCTCCAATGGCACCAGTATGTCATCGTCGCTAGCCGCTCCACCGTCATCAGAGGACAGCTCCAACTGGGAGGCTACACCGCGGCGGCGGCACAGTCCTCGATGTTGTGTAGTGCGTGTGGCGTCCCTGTTGGGTGTGCGTGGAACACCCACCACATGCTCCGCCGCTGCTGCCCGTCGACAGCTGTTGCCGGCCAATGTTGCCGCCACACCACCATCGAAAGCCAAGGCCATCTCCCGCTCCGTCGCTGCGACCCGAAGACAGGAGGTGGCCGTTGTGGCTGCGACCCCACTGCCGGCCACCGTGGCCATCACCCGCTCCGCCACCGCGGTCTGAAGGCGGGAGGTGGTGGTCGTGGCCGCCACCCCATCGTCCGCCGCCGTGGCCGCCAGCCCACTGTCGACCGTCGGGATTATCACCCGCTCCGTCGTCACGGCCAGAAGGCGGGAGGCGGAGGTGGAGGCCCGCACGTGCGTCAGCGACCTTGCGCGCTACATCGAGTTCCTGCGGGAGGAGGAGGAGCGCCTTGTCGAGCACGCAAAGAGCTTACCACAGCCGTGGCCGCAGCACACGCCGACGCAGAGGCGAGGAATCGGGAGATCTCCGAGTAGTTCGGCCGCTTTGAGAGGGATCGTCTGGAGCGGTAGTGTGCGTTCGAGCTGGCGAGCGTCGCTGAACGTCCAGCAGCGACAGGCACCGTATTCGTTTGTCCAGCTCATCAGTAGGCTCCTCCTCCTCCTCTACCTCTTACTGAGTGGGTGAGCGCGTGTAACACCCACGATGCGGCTATATCTCCCACGTGTCGGAGCACGACTTAGAGGCATAACCGCATAGTAGGCATGTCGCAAGAGGGTTAATCTTTACACATCCCATGTACTGAATAAGAAAGGGAATAAAGAGTTGGCTTACAATCGCCACTTCACACAATACATAAGTATAGCATTACGTCATCCAGAATACAATCAAGGTCCGACAACGGAACCAAATAAAGAAAGATAACCCCTAATGCATAGATCCCCGATCGCCCCAACTGGGCTCCACTACTGATCAAAATGAAATGAAAACAACCCAACGAACACGATCTTCATCGAGCTCCCACTTGAGCTCAGTTGCGTCATCTACACTGGTATCAACGGCACCTGCAACTGGTTTTGGAAGTAATATGTGAGTCACAGGGACTCAGCAATCTCACACCCGCGAGATCAAGACTATTTAAGCTTATGGGTAGGAAAGGTAGTGAGGTGGAGCTGCAGCAAGCACTAGCATATATGGTGGCTAACTTACGCAAATGAGAGCGAGAAGAGAAGAAAAGCACGGTCGAGAAGCTATAAGATCAAAAAGTGATCCTAAAACTACTTACGTTCAAGCATAACACAAGAACCGTGTTCACTTCCCGGACTCCGCCGAGAAGAGACCATCACGGCTACACATGCGGTTGATGCATTTTAATTAAGTTAAGTCTCAAGTTCTCTACCACTGGACATTAACAAATTCCCATCTGCCCATAACCGCGGGCACGGCTTTCGAAAGTTCAAAACCCTACAGGGGTGTCCCAACTTAGCCCATCACAAGCTCTCACGGTCAGCGAAGGATATTCCTTCTCCCAGGAAGACCCGACCAGACTCGGAATCCCAGTTACAAGACATTTCGACAATGGTAAAACAAGACCAGCAAAGCCACCCGAATGTGCCGACAAATCCCGATAGGAGCTGCACATATCTCGTTCTCAGGGCACACCGGATGAGTAATACGTTGGGTTGGCATAGAACCTGGTTGCCCAGGGGGCGCCGGACATCGCTCAGGTTGGACCAACACTTAGAGAAGCACTGGCCCGGGGGGGTTAAAATAAAGATGACCCTTGAGTCTGCAGAACCCAAGGGAAGGTGATAGGTTGTTAGTGCAAATGTAAAACCAAGGTTGGGCCTTGCTGGAGGAGTTTTATTCAAAGCGAACTATCAAGGGGTTCCCATAACACCCAACCGCGTAAGGAACGCAAAATCAAGGAACATAACACCGGTATGACGGAAACTAGGGCGGCAAGAGTGGAACAAAACACCAGGCATAAGGCCGAGCCTTCCACCCTTTAGCAAGTATATAGATGCATTAAATAAATAAGATATATTGTGATATCCCAACAACAACCATGTTCCAACATGGAACAAACTTCAGCTTCACCTGCAACTAACAATGCTATAAGAGGGGCTGAGCAAAATCGGTAACATAGCCAAACAACGGTTTGCTAGGAAAGGTGGGTTAGAGGCTAACATGGAAAAATGGGAGGCATGATATAGCAAGTGGTAGGTATCGTGGCATAGCAATAGAGCGAGCAACTAGCAAGCAAAGATAGAAGTGATTTCGAGGGTATGGTCATCTTACCTGAGATCCCGCAAGGAAGAAGAACGAGTCCATGAAGAAGACAAATAGATGGAGTCGAACGGATCCTCACAACTCCGGAATGAAACCGAAGCTAACGGAGAAGTAACCCGGAAAGAAGCAAACAACAAAGTAAACAACCATCACATAAGCATGGCATGATGCACAACCAAGTATGATGCATGTCCGGTTTAATGAGGTATGGCATGACAAAATACACAAAAAATCCTACAAATTACATGGAGCTCAATATGCAACTCCGTTGCATATTGACGAAACACCACTTGGTCAAAATCTGGCGGGCCGGCCCATGGAAAGCCTATTAACGGCGTGTTCGAATATAGCCCATTTACAGCCCGCTAACCCAAGGCCCGTTACGCCCTATCCGAATTAGGCCCAGTAGCGTCATCTGGGCCATCCAATATGATTCCAGCCCGTTTTCACTTCTGGCCCATGTATGGCCCATGACGTCTTTCGGCCCATATGAGGCCCTATGTAACTCTTGGCCTACTAACGGCACGTGGTGAAACTGGCCCATAATGAACAGTGTATCACTTTACACCCATTAACGGCCCATGGTGAAACTGGCCCGTAATGAATAGTGTATCACTTTATACCCATTAACGGCCCGTTATTCCATTGGGCCGTTTCCAGCCCATGTTATCTTTCGGCCTTCTGAGAGCCCATTTATTCTTGGGCTCATTTCCAGCATTCGTTTACTTACGGTCCGTTACTGTCATTTTCTACTTGTGGGCCAAATTCAGCCCGTGGTTACAGTCGGCTCGTTTGTGGTCCGTTATATGTTGGGCCGACTTCATAGCGTCATCAAATACGGCCTATTAACGATGGCCCATTATGGTCGGCCCATGAACGGACGATTCCAACTCTAGCCCGTTTACGGCCATAATGCGGTCTGTTTGGCCCATGTTTGGCCAATCGATTATACGGCCTGTAAGTGCATCTAGTGCCCCTTAGTGATTTTGGTGTATTGAAGACTTATATGTTAAGGGACTAATGCGTTTGTGAGTGTACACAGGTCTATAAGTCTATGAGGAGTTTGATATTTACAGAGAAAGTCGACCCCTAAAAATGAAGTTCTTCGACTGAAGACTTTGGATCACTGAAGACTTTCTGAAGAATTTGAAAGTGAAGAAATTGGTGTGACCTTGAAGACTTGGTATTCGTTCGAGGAACATGAAGCATGAAGACTTTTGTTTTCGTAGTTTCATTTTATCTTTCTTGAGTCATAGGAAACACCATACTGTTAAAGGGGGTCGAGGAAATACTAAGGAAAAATTTCCATGTGATGCTCAACTCAAAATCCTACACCTACCAATCCCTTCGAGTGAAGCCATTGGAAATCTCATACAGTTCAGTAAATTTCCTCAGTGACAGAGACGAAGTTCTTCTGGTCTCTGAGGAATTTGTCCTGACTGAGGAGTTAGGAATTCGCCGGTGCAGATTTCCTACACAGTGAGGAACATGATAGCCCTGAGGATTTTGCTACTCAAAATTCCGACCGTTGCTGTGCTATGCGCCAGCTGTCCCAAAATATCTATCCACCTAACGGTCATATCATTGAAGGGCATTTATGTCTTATCATGTCGGGCTGCTCCCTAGGCTATAAATAGCTGCCCCCTACAACCACTAGCTGGTTGGCTACTCCGAGAGAAACTGACACTTGTCATTTGAGAGCAACCCATCCTCCGAGGACTTTGAGCGAAAATCATCAAGTGAGGAAAAACCCAAAACCCAAACACTTACAAACCCCAAGTGATTGAGCATCACTGAAGAAATTGATCCTGCATGGATCCGACGCTTGTTACCTTTGAAGACTGTGCTTCTTCCAAACGGTTAAGCATCATGGTCTAGAGCATCCAAGAGGAATTGTGGATCGCCGAGTGACCAAGTTTGTGAAGGTTTGGAAGTTGCCTGAAGACTTACCACGAGTGATTGGGCAAGGTCTGTGTGACATTAGCTCAAGGAGAATACGGTGAGGACTGGGTGTCCTGAGCTGCGTGTTCAGGACTGGGTGTCCGGGACTGTGTGTCCTCGAGTTTAAATACTCAGCCGCTCCAACCAGACGTTCAACTGAGACAACATTTGGAACTGGTCTACCAAATCATTGTCTTCACCAAGCTTACTGGTTCTATTCCCTCAACTCTTTCATTTCCTCATAACTGTGTTGTGTGCTTGTTCATATCTGTGTTTGAAGACCTTGACTGAAGACTTTCTCAATTTCCTCAGTTCAATTTCTTCAGTCTGTTTGTCTTCATCCCGTGTTATCCTATGCTTACGCTTTCCGTACTCTGTGCCTGTCTTCATTTCATCATGATGACTATTCTTGTATTCTGTTATGTTTACTGTTGAGTACTTATTCCGCTGCTAGTAGTTCTTCGCTAAGGAATTTCCTCACCGGCAAATTCCTCAGTGAAGAATTTCATAAAAATCGCCTATTCACTCCCCCTCTAGTCGATATAACACACTTTCAATTGGTATCAGAGCAAGGTACTCCCTTGTTCTATGTGATTTTGGTTTAACCACCTGGAGTTTTAGTTATGTCGACTGCAGGTATGATCAAGGTCTCTGCTGGGTGTCCTACCTTCGATGGGACGGACTACCCCTATTGGAAGAATAAGATGCGAATGCATCTTGAGTCAATTGATAACGATCTCTGGTATGTTGTGGAAAATGGTGTTCCCTCAGTCACACCTTCTCTGAATGCTGCTGATGTGTAGAGATTCAAGCAACTCGACTCTCAAGCGAACAATATCATATGTGGCCATCTGAGAAAAGGACAGTATGGCAGAGTGAGTGCTCTAGAGACAGCGAAGCTTATCTGGGACAGGTTGTCCAAAGTAAATGAAGGAGTCTCAACACAGTGTGACTCTCGAGTTGATGTTCTTCGCAATCTCTTCAACTGCTTCAAAAGACTTGACAATGAAAATGTTCAACAAACCTTCGATCGCCTCACTGACATCTCAAATGAGCTTCAAGCACTTGGTGCCACTGACATCACCGACCATGAGGTGGTGAAGAAATTGCTGAGATTGCTTGATTCCTCATTTGACACTCTGGCATTAATGATACAAAAACGTGCTGATTACAAGTCACTTGATCCCGCTGATATTCTCGAGAGGCTAAATACTCATGAGTTCTAACTTGCTGAAAAAAGAGATCTCTATGGTACTAGCTATGGCAGATCACGTGCACTGAAGGTCAATGCAGTATCTGAATCCGAAGATGAAGACTCTGGTAGCAGCCTTGGTGATCCTGAAGAACTAACCCATGATCTAGCACTGCTCATGAAGAAGTTCCAAAAGTTCTCAAGATGTGGTCGCCTTGGAAGATCCTCAAGGAGCAATGATTCCTCATCCAGTGACTACAAGAAGAGGCTCTATCACAAATGCAAGAAACCTGGAAATTTCATTCAAGAGTGTCCTTAGTGGGAAAAGGAATCAAAAAAGAAGAAATCCACAAAATCTTCATCATCAAAATCCTCAAAGTCTTCATACCACAAGAAGAGCAGCTCCAAGAAGGCTAGGGCATTCATTGGCAAGGAAATGGACTCTGAGGCTGAATATGAAGAGAATGAGGAAGAGGAGACATCTGAGGAGTCCGAATCCGGAGTGGCGAGCCTAGCTCTCGCTACTGCATTCGTCAGCAAGTCTATCTTCAACAGCGAAGAAAATGACCTCACCAACAATGCTGATGAAAGCGATGATGACCACGCTCCCACCTATTGCTTCATGGCAAAGGGTGCCAAGGTACTCAAATATACCTCCTCTGAATCTAGTGATGATGAATCTGATGAAAACCTTAAGCCCAGCTATTCTAAACTTTCTAAGATTGCTATAAAACAACAAAGGGCTTTAGAAAAGGTTCAAAACATGCTAGACAAAAGTGATGATATGTTGGGAGAAGAAATGGATCGCACAGAAACTTTGACTGAAAATCTTCAGAGACTTTAGTCCAAGCTTGACAATCTTCAAAGTCATCATAACACTCTCTTATCGGATCATGAGAAGCTTTCTTATGAATTTCTTCAAAGAAAGCAAGACCTTGAGAAGTTAAGAGTGAGTTATGAAGATCTTTAGAAGGAGCGCGATTCATTACTTGCTCAACAAATCAGCGCTTCTCAGGAAGAATTTGTTCCTCCATGTTTGAAATGCATTGAACGTGAATCTGCTAATTCTTCACCTGAATGTTCAAATGCTGCAAATGTTTCAAATTCTTCACATGCCTCTGCTATTACTAATTCCTCATCTGAGGACATTGCTAGTATCAATGACGATGCAGGGCTGAAGGAAATGTACATGACAGGCATGTACAAAAGCCTCAAAGGGCATCAGACTCTTTGTGATGTGCTTAAAAAGCAGATCCTCAACAGGAACTGTAGGAAAGAGGGTATTGCCTTTGAGAGGAAACTCAATGCTGATGGTACATATTGGAAGCCTGAGCAGCACCCAAAAACTACATGGGTTGCTGCAAAGGGACCTCCAGTTGATCCATCTAACTTATCTGGATTTGCATGTGAATCTCCTTGTTCTGATGATGAGTCATTTGACTCCAACTATAAACTGTTCAAAAATTAGAATGGTGAAGTATTTGCTAGATATGTTGGCACTAACTGCAGGAACGGTCCTCCTATGAAGAAAATCTGGGTTCCCAAAATATGCCTTGAAAATCTTCAGGTGAATGTCATCATGACGCCACCTGTGAAGAATAGGAACCCCAGATCAAATTCTTCATATGGACCAAATTCTTCATATGGATCCAAGTCCTCATACGGACCAAACTCCTCGCATGGATCATATTCCTCAAAGGGATCAAAGTCCTCATATGAACATCATCGTGCTAACCCGTCTGTTTCGCAGGGAAGATCTAAGGATTATGGATATGTGCATTATTCTTCAAATCACTATGTCCATAAGTCCTCGAAGAATTTCTCTGCTTACTCTTATGCTTATTCTAACCCCTCTTATGTGAAATGAAATGGACTGGCTTCTATGCCACCTTTCTCTTATGGAGCTTGCAGAATGATGAACTCTTTGCCACCCCTTCAGATGTGGGTGGTGAAGAAAAAGAACTAATCTCTTCTGCAGGGTCAGGTCTCTAGACGTACGTAATCATTTGAAGAATTTGCTGGAGACCTGAGCATGCCTGATAGGACGCAGGCTAATCATGAAGAAATGAACTTTCATTTCTCACGTCCTCACACTGCTTTATCTGTTCTATTGCTTGATGAAATTGATCTGATGAATTGATGTCATATTCTTCACTTATGAAGTATATGAGTTTGTAAGCTGCACTAATTCAACTGCAGGATGATCAACCCAAAGCCACTGAGTGGGTCCTTGATAGTGGATGTACAAACCACATGACTGGTGACAAGAATCTATTGATGGATGCTCCATTATCTCCGTCGCATCTGAAGCATATCATCTTTGCTGACAAAGGCAAAAGTCAGGTATTGGGTCTAGGTAAGGTTGCGATCACAAAGGATTGACACATGGACAAAGTCATGCTTGTTGAGTCCTTAGGATACAACCTTATGTCAGTCTCAATGTTTTGTGATCATGATATGGTTGTTGTCTTTGGCAAGTACCGTTGTGTTGTGGTTATGGAAGCTGACAATTCCAAAGTCTTCGAAGGCTTTAGGAGAGGAGACCTGTATATTGTTGATTTCTCTACAGGACCACAACCAGCCATGTGCTTACTTGCAAAAGCTTCAGAACGCTGGCTCTGGCATCAACGACTTGATCATGCAGGCATGAGGAATTTGCACACGCTTGCGAAGAAGAAGCATGTCATTGGCATCGAGAATGTCAAATTCCTCAAGGATCATCTATGCGGAGCCTGTGAAGCTGGGAAGATGACGAAGGCCAAGCATCCAGCAAAGACTATCATGACCACCACCCGCCCATTTGAATTGCTTCACATGGATCTCTTCGGTCCTAATCATTATTCTGCTGTTTCAAATGAAGCATCTCAATATGGCTTTGTTATTGTTGATGATTACTATCGTTACACATGGGTACACCTTGTTACTTACAAACATGAAGTGCAGGAAGTCTTCAAACGATTTTCCTCGAGGGCTTCAACCAACTTTGGTGTCAATATCAAGCACATCAGAAGTGACAATGGCACTGAGTTCAAGAATTCTGGTCTCGATGACTATCTTGATGAACTTGGTATTACTCATGAGTTATCTGCTCCTTATACTCCTCAGCAGAACGGCGTCGTGGAGCTTAAGAACAGGACTCTTGCTGAGATGGCTCAACTATGCTTGATGAATACAAAACGCCTCGTCGGTTCTAGACTGAGGCAATTGATACTGCATGCCACATCATTAACAGAGTATATCTTCAAAAATTCTTCAAGAAGACTGCCTATGAACTCCTCACTGATAAGAAACCCAATGTAAGTTATTTCAAAGTCTTCGGTGCTAAATGTTGGATTAGAGATCCTCATCACAACTCAAAATTTGCACCGAAAGCACATGAAGGTTTTATGCTTGGTTACGGAAAGGACTCGCACACCTACAGAGTCTTCAACAACGTTCTTCACAAGGTTGTTCAAACTGTAGATGTGCGGTTCGATGAAACTAATGGCTTGCAAAGAGAGCACCTACCTACTGTGATAGATGAACCAGCACCTGAGGAAACTATCAAGTTCAAGGCTACCGAGGATGTCATTCCTACTGAAGAATCTGCTGAAGAATTCATTCCAGAACATGAAGAACGTCGAGCTAATCCACCTGAAGAAAATGCTGAAGAAAATGGTGCTGAAGAAAACGCTGATCAAATTCTTCAACGGCAACCAGCTCATCCTCGCATTGCAAAAGAAGTGCAAGTTGAAAAGATCATCAATGACATCAAAGCGCCAGGTCCTCTCACATGCTCGAAAGCTTCACATTTGTCTAACTTTTGTGGGCACTATGCTTTTGTCTCTATTACAGAGCCCACTAAGGTAGATGAAGCATTTCTGGAGCCTGAGTGGATTCAAGCCATGCAAGAAGAATTACATCAGTTCGAGCTCAACAATGTCTGGGAACTGGTCAAACGTCCAGATCCTCGCAAGCACAATATCATCGGCACAAAGTGGATCTACCGCAACAAGCAAGATGAAAATGGCCTTGTGGTGAGGAATAAGGCACGGCTTGTAGCTCAAGGCTACACACAGGTTGAAGGAATTGATTTCGATGAAACTTTTGCACCTGTTGCTAGACTTGAGGCTATTCGCATATTACTTGCTTATGCTAACCATCATGATATCACTTTATATCAAATGGATGTGAAAAGTGCATTCCTCAATGGTAAGCTTGAGGAAGAAGTATATGTTGCTCAACCCCCAGGTTTTGAAGATCCAAAGAATCCTGACAAAGTCTTCAGACTCAACAAGGCCCTCTATGGCCTCAAGCAGGCCCCACGGGCGTGGTATGATACTTTGAAGGAATTCCTCATGACGAAAGGCTTCAAACCCGGTTCACTAGACCCTACTCTTTTCACTAAATCTTATGATGGTGAATTGTTTGTGTGCCAAATATATGTTGATGATATTATCTTTGGCTGTACTAACCAATGTTATAGTGATGAATTTGCCTATATGATGAGTGCAGAATATCAAATGTCTATGATGGGAGAGTTGAATTCTTCTTAGGTCTTCAAATTCGCCAACAACGCAATGGCATATTCATATCTCAGGAGAAATACCTCAAGGATGTACTGAGGAAATTCGGCATGCAAGATTGCAAAGGCGCCAAAATTCCTATGCCCACAAATGGCCATCTGTGCACTGATGAAAATGGTATTGACTTCGATCATAAGGTATACTGCTCCATGATTGGTTCTTTATTGTACTTATGTGCATCTAGGCCAGATATAATGCTTGGTGTTTGCATGTGTGCCCAATTTCAAGCTACACCGAAGGAATCACACCATAAGGCTGTGAAGCATATTCTTCGATATCTAGCTCACACACCAACACTTGGATTATGGTACCCCAAGGGCTCGGTTTTTGATCTCATTGGATATTCTGACTCTGACTATGCTGGTGATCGTGTGGACCGCAAGTCAACATCTGGTACATGTCATTTCCTCGGACGATCTTTGGTCTGTTGGTCCTCAAAGAAACAGAACTGCGTATCACTATCTACTGCTGAAGCTGAGTACATTGCCGCTGGTTCTTGCTGTGCTCAATTGCTATGGATGAAGCAAACTCTCAAGGACTACGGCGTCAACATGAAGAATGTGCCTCTCTTCTGTGACAATGAGAGTGCCATCAAGATTGCTCACAACCCAGTTCAGCACTCGAAGACAAAGCACATTCAGATTAGTCATCATTTTCTTCGTGATCATGTGTTGAAGGGCGACATTTCTATTGAGCATGTGAAGACTGAAGAACAGCTAGCCGATATCTTCACAAAGCCCTTGGATGAGAAGAGATTTAGCAAGTTGCGGTGTGAGCTAAATATCCTAGAATCTTCGAATGTTCTTTGAAAAGGACACTCATCCTAACACTTATGCAAAATTGATGACTTAGATGTGCAACACATGAAGAAACATTTTTCTTCAATTCAATGAACAACAACACTCTTAGTGTGAAGAAATTAACGAAGAATTTGATTCTCAGAACCTTACGATAATTGTACGTGGTGTCTGAAATCATCATTCTTATACGGTGGGTCACGCCACCACCAGAAGTTGAAATTCCTCAATTATTCATATTCTTCAACTTTGTATTGTCTTCACTGCTTCCGTCATTTTTCTTCATTGGCTATATATATAAGTTTGTGTCCTCTACAACATTCACTTATTGCTAATTCTTCAAGTTGGTGTTTTTTTTTTGCTAAGTGAATGTGATCGGACCCTTCCCCCTTTATGCTATACTCAACCCAATCTATTCACAAATTCTTCATATGCGTTCTATTTGAAACTCGTTCGAAATCTTCACTGTGTCCTTGTCAGCTGAAGAAATTGCGAACGGAACTTTAAAACCTATCTTATCAAAAAAATTGGCTTTGCCGCTCAAACCGTTCCGCATCCCACGTTATACTTATCCACTCACCCACGATCGCACACGATCTCCACCTCTCAGTACGTGGGTGACACATGTTAAGCGAATGAGAAGGGTCAGGGGCACATTCGTCCAATTTATTCGGGCGAGCAGTTTTTCACCGTGGCTATAAATACCCCTCCGTCCCTTCCTCACTTCTTTTACTCCGCTCGACCTCTCTCTCCAGCTCGAGCTTCTCAAACCCTAGCGCCGCCGCTACTTCATCGCCGCCAGTGAGGAAGAGCTTCACTGCCTCGACCTCGTCGCCGACGTACTCGCGCCGACCGCGGAAATCTTCACTCCGCCGCCGCCGTAGCCGTCTTCCTCTGCCAAGTTAGGGCGTGGAAGATCTGCACAGACGAACTTCACATCTCCTCACTCCAGTTCGTCGTGTTCTTTGTCCAGGGTAATTAAAAGTTACTTTTATTGCCCTCATTGATTGGAATGATTATCTTCAAATTCTTCAAAGGTGTTTTTCTTCATAGCTTCACACACTAAACACCTCACAAGTCATCTGTTCTTGATTCGTTTCTCTAAGCATCATTTTTCTTCAAGATTCCTCAATTGTGTGGATCTTCGATCTATACAACTCTGGAACCTAAGACAAAGAACGCTTAGTGAAATTCTTCAAGACTCATCTGGTCAAATTCCTCAAACTTGTTCTTTTGGAAAAACCCTCTGAGAACGCATATGACCTCTCCAAATTCCTCGCAACTATACTCTGTTCACAGGTACACATGTCAGCTGCTGAATCACTAGGTTCTCATCAACTTAACTCATTTGCAGCATTCCTCGAAGAAAAGTTGCATACTTCTTCAGAGAATTCAATTGTCCAAATTCCTCAACTGAAGAAAATGGCTGACGGTAAGAAGCCACAGAAGGGAGGAAAGAGGCCTGAGGTCAATACATCGTTTGAGATCCCTGATGAAATATATGCTGGGTACTGCACACCTACTGAGGAAACCAAGAATGAGCGCAAGGTGCGCATTAAGAAAATAGAAAGGAGATGGGCAAGAGAGTGGAGGGAGTATAGGTATGTAACTCGAAAGTACATGAAGAAATTCGCACTCAATCATCCATGCACAAGAGCTCCATTGGCACCTAGCCAAATCGCTGAACCCACCAGCCTCAAGCGCGGTGAGGACTATCCTGGCGAATGGGCCAAGCGCCAAGCCAAGTTGGCTAAGAAAGCCAGAGAAGCAGTGAGGAAACTCAATGAAGACTCTGCTGCTGTTGCTGCCTCTGCCGAGGCCTTTGCTGTCAAAGCAAAGACGGCTATGTCAAAGAAGCCTGCACGCAAGCCAAGTGCTTCACCAACAATGCCCTCAAGGCCAAGTTCCTCAGCAATGCCCTCACGGCCAGAATCCTCAAAGCCCTCACGGCCAATTCCTCATGCTGCTCCTATTCCTCCAAAGTCCTCAGCTCCTCCACCAAAGCCCTCAGCTATTCCGACTAAATCATCAGCACCTGTGCATCTTGCCTCGTGCCAAAGGACTGCAGGCCTCTCCATTGCCTCAGGTGTCTCAGCTAGTTCCTCAGCTGCACCAAGCTCCTCAGCTGGCCCCTCACTGCTGAAGACAAAGGCCACTGCTGGACGAGGTCCTCGCCCAAGTCCTCAGAAGAAACAAGTCGCTTTCCAAGTGTCGTCTGAAGAAGACGAAGCTGATGATGATGAACTTGCAGAAATCATCAGAGACAGGCAAGTCAGGGCCGCTAGAGCCAAAGGAACAGGGGTGCCACTACTTTTGGATCCCAAGTTGATCCTCGACTACATTGATGTTTGGCACAAGGAACCCAACACTCCCATGCCTGACTTCAAGCTGACTCCTGGCCAAAGTCACATGCTGACCCACTTCATTCAAGAAGAAAAGTGGAAATTTGAGAAGGCCAAGCAGATCAAGAAAGCGTAGTACAAGAAAGAGAGCTATCTGAATAAAAACGTTATCTCTATGACAACTGAAGAACTTGTCACTATTCAGACTGAGATCAAGAAACTCAGTGATGACTTTGACGCATATCGCGCTGATTGGCTTGGAGCCAAGGTTCGTTTTGTGAAACTTGCGGATAACTTCACTTCCAATGTTGCAGCCCCAACGCAACAGGAAATTCCTCAGGCTGAAGCATCTGCTCAGCCTACTGAAGAAAATGCCAGCACCGCTGATGACAATCAGGCTGCTGAAGAAAATGTGAGTTCCAGGGCTGATGAATGCATTCCAGCCGCTAAAGAAATTGCCAGGGCACCCACTAGTGGTGCGCCTGAAGAAAATGAAGAACTCAGGGCAACTGCATCAGTTGTGCCTGAAGAAAATCAACCAGATTCCTCAGCTGCTCCTGCACCAACTTCAACTCCAATCCTTCCATCTGCATCAGATGTGAAGAAGACCAAGGCTGCAGAGCGTGCTGCATTGAAGAAAAGGAAAGCATCAACTGCTTCAGATTCTTCAGCTCTGAAGAAGATGAAGCCTATGACAAGTTCAGTTGCTAATTCGATTGATGTTGTTCCCATCTCAACCAGACCATCAAAGGACCTTGTTCCTTTTGATGAAAAATATGTGATCCCTAGCAAATTTGATGAAGAAACTCCTTCTGCTGCTTTGTCTGAGCCGTTGGATGAAGAAATTGAAGTGGATGCGATCCCTTCAACACGTATCATCTCCTCGCCTATGCCTCAGTTCATAGCTAAAGAGGTTGGCGTTGAAGAAATGGAAGATGAAGATGTGGACGTTGGCTGCTCCACACCCGTAATCAGTGATGAATTCTGGGACAGTCAACATCCAAACTCTCCAATGTTCACACCGCTACAGCGAATACCTCAGTCGCATGCACCAACTGTTCAAATGGGCTCTGAAGAAACTCATCCCACTGCATCTGTCCATGAGGAAATTCCAGCCACTAGCACTGAAGAAACTGCTGCTGCTGAACAACCAACGACGCAGACTGCCACTGAGGAGGAACCAGAAATTCCTCAGCATGAAGAACCTACGATTGAGATTCATGAGGTCGTGATGCAACTCACTGACACTCCTCTGCCGAAGCCAAAGGATCCATTCTCACGCAAGCAAAATTTCAAGGCTGATGATTTCTTCGGTGAGCATGTATTCTTCGAAGATTACAACCCATATAACTCTGCTTGGATTAGGAAGAGGCGTTTCTGGACTGCTAGTCAAGCCAATTTCTATTCCTCGGTGTTGTTCAACAAGGAGAAAATCTTCTACCATGAGCATATTCCTCACGTGGATATGGAATCTCTGCTGTGCTTCGCACCAGTCCTCAGTGTTCTTCACGATGCTGGACTGCTAAACTTTTGCTCTGACATCTGCGACTGGAATGAAGAACTAATTCTTCAATTCTATGCAACGCTGCACATCACCGGAGATGCTAAAGATGTGAATTCATGGGTGTTGGACTGGATGTCTGAAAACACACACTACACTGCACCAGCCTCTGAATTGCTTCGTGCTCTACCGCTCAGTCCTCCCCTTGAAGAAGCTCGCTGCATCTACAGTGAACCTGAGCTCACACATCATTACATGCAGGTGCTGATGAAACCTTTGAAGCCAGGTCAAGCACCAAGAACCAAATTCCTCGTGAAGGAATTGTTGTACGTGCCCAGAACTGTCTATCGTATTCTTACGAGGACAATCAGTCCTATCAAAGGCCACGACTCATCTGAAGAGGAAATTGTTGGCATCATGAAGAATCTGGTATTCAACATCGTTCATGGCATTCCTGTCAATTATCATGATTTCTTCATGAGGACTATGGCAAATGTTGCATTGTCTCCGTTTGAGCTGAAGCCTTATGCACCTTGGATTATGAGATTCCTCAGGACAAGGTCTTCACTCAACTACAAAGCTGATTTCCAGAATCACCTCAGCTGCTTGCCCCCAATTGAAGTCCTCAAGCAGACATATTCCTCAGATGATGGAAAGGGCAAGGCACCAACTGTAATAGATGAAGGCATTCGTCCATTGGATGGTCAGTTTCACAAAGTTGCATCTTATTCCACTAATCATGACTCTGCCACACATGACTCTGCCAATGCACCCAAGTCCACTCCTCAAGCCACTGCTCCGTGCGTGATGACTGACCGTGAACTTCTGCTTAGTCTTCACCAGAAGGTGGATCGAAATCACAAATGGGTTAAGCGTCAGTTTGGTTCACTTCTTCACAACATGATTGCCACACACAATGCAGTGAAGAAAAACTATTACTACCTCCATCAAGTCTTCGGTCGCACCTGGGAAATCCTGTCACATCTATATGGTGAAGAAGATCTGAAGAAAATGGGTCTCAATGAAGATTTTGACTAGTCTGCACCTCCACCGAAGAAATTCAAGAAGGTCAAGGTTCCTTCTCTGGTGGCCAGCTCATATTCTTCATCGCGTGACACTGATGAAAATGAAGACTTGGACGACACTGTGGCAGGCCCTACTACGACAAACGACCCCAACAACGCTGGCGCTCCTTCATCAACTTGATATTCTTCAGGGGCGTTAGTCCTCATATTCGATCCTTTTGGTCATTTGATGACAAAGGGGGAGAATTTTGAGTTAGTCTTCAAGCGGGTCTTTCTATATGGGCGTTTTTGTGTGTTAAGTTACAACTCTCCTTCTTCTGAGACTTTATTGGATCAAGTTGTAAACTTAAACCCGATGGTGCTCTGATACTTTTGATATGTTTTGCTGCATGCTTATTCCTCATATATGCTAATGCACGCATGCTGAATTACATCAGTCACCATATTTCATCATGCATTTCAAATTCTTCTCTGTTATATGTCAAATGCGTGTATGAATTACAAGATATAGGGGGAGATCTCCATGATTCAACTCTTCAAGTGTGCATTGCTTCAAAAGAAAATTCCTCACTATGCACATCATCAAGGGGAGTTCTTCTATATCTTGCAATCAAATTCCTCAATATCAGTATTTACACTTCATATGTTTATCCCCATTGAAAACTTAACCTATATTGTCATCAATCACCAAAAAGGGGGAGATTGTAAGTGCATCTAGTGCCCCTTAGTGATTTTGGTGTATTGAAGACTTATAGGTTAAGGGACTAATGCGTTTGTGAGTGTACACAGGTCTATAAGTCTATGAGGAGTTTGATATTTACAGATAAAGTCGACCCCTAAAAATGAAGTTCTTCAACTGAAGACTTTGGATCACTGAAGACTTTCTGAAGACTTTGAAAGTGAAGAAATTGGTGTGACCTTGAAGACTTGGTATTCGTTCGAGGAACATGAAGCATGAAGACTTTTGTTTTCGTAGTTTCATTTTCTCTTTCTTGAGTCATAGGAAACACCGTACTGTTAAAGGGGGTCGAGGCAATACTAAGAAAAATTTACATGTGATGCTCAACTCAAAATCCTACACCTACCAATCCCTTCGAGTGAAGCCATTGGAAATCTCATACAGTTCAGTCAATTTCCTCAGTGACAGAGACGAAGTTCTTCTGGTCTCTGAGGAATTTGTCCTGACTGAGGAGTTAGAAATTCGCCAGTGCGGATTTCCTACAAAGTGAGGAACATGATAGCCCTGAGGATTTTGCTACTCAAAATTCCGACTGTTGCTGTGTTATGCGCCAGCTGTCCCAAAATATCTATCCACCTAACGGTCATATCATTGAAGGGCATTTATGTCTTATCATGTCAGGCTGCTCCCTAGGCCATAAATAGCCGCCCCTACAACCACTAGCTGGTTGGCTGCTCCGAGAGAAACTGACACTTGTCATTTGAGAGCAACCCATCCTCCGAGGACTTTGAGCGAAAATCATCAAGTGAGGAAAAACCCAAAACCCAAACACTTACAAACCCCAAGTGATTGAGCATCACTGAAGAAATTGATCATGCATGGATCCGATGCTTGTTACCTTTGAAGACTGTGCTTCTTCCAAACGGTTAAGTGTCATGGTCTAGAGCATCCAAGAGGAATTGTGGATCGCCGAGTGACCAAGTTTGTGAAGGTTTGGAAGTCGCCTGAAGACTTACCACGAGTGATTGGGCGAGGTCTGTGTGACATTAGCTCAAGGAGAATACGGTGAGGACTGGGTGTCCTGAGCAGCATGTTCAGGACTGGGTGTCCGGGACTGTGTGTCCTCGAGTTTAAATACTCAGCCGCTCCAACCAGACGTACAACTGAGACAGCAGTTAGAACTGGTCTACCAAATCATTGTCTTCACCAAGCTTACTGGTTCTATTCCCTCAACTCTTTCATTTCCTCATAACTGTGTTGTGTGCTTGTTCATATCTGTGTTTGAAGACCTTGACTGAAGACTTTCTTAATTTCCTCAGTTCAATTTCTTCAGTCTGTTTGTCTTCATCCCGTGTTATCCTATGCTTACACTTTCTGTACTCTGTGCCTGTCTTCATTTCATCATGATGACTATGCTTGTATTCTGTTATGTTTCCTGTTGAGTACTTATTCCGCTGCTAGTAGTTCTTCGCTAAGGAATTTCCTCACCGGCAAATTCCTCAGTGAAGAATTTCATAAAAATCGCCTATTCACCCCCCCCTCTAGTCGATATAACGCACTTTCACGGCCTGTATAAGGCCCATTGATAATACGGCCCGCAGAAGGCCCATTGTTTCTACGGCCCGTAGAAGGCCCATTGTTTCTACGGCCCATAGAAGGCCCACTGTTTCTACGGCCAGTAGGAGGCCCAGTGTCACTACAGTAAATATTAGCCCATGGTTATTGTGGCCTAGTTTTAAAAAATAGGTTATTGCAGCCACTAGCTAACCGCAGAAAAAGAACTGCAATGACTACAAGCAAACAAATAAACAAGACAACAAGGAAATAATTAAGCAAGCAACTAACGCTAGGCTATCACGGCTATTACACATATTACATCCACTGGGCATCAAAGTTCGCCACCAGTACAAATATAGGGAACAAAGCGGCATATCATATACACTGGTTGTCAAAGTTGGCGACTAGCGCAAATAAACGCTATAGCAAAACAAATCCAGAACTGAAACCACTTCAGAAGATCTCAAGAAACAATATCCTGGGTACCCATAATGCTGGCAAGATGCTTAGCAAGCTTATTAACTTTCTCTTGTTTGGCGCTTAAATCCTCCAGCGCTTGCTATTGCACCAGAAAATATGCATCTGAATTCTGTAGGGACTTCCTCAGTCCTTCAGCTTCCTGTCGCAGCACATCTGATCGATGTCTTTCAACTTGAAGTTGAGACTCAAGAAGACGAACTGATTCAGGCAGCGAGTTCGAAGAGCTTATGCCAGCAGTAGTAGCCAGTAACTCGAACACTACATCAAGACGGGACTTTTGGGTTCCCTCACTATCGTCAAGATAGTTTTTATCAGCTTTCTTGGAGACCAACAGGGATGTCTCACTATCTTGAACCTTATCTGCATTACTTCCTTTACCATTGGATAACGCGGTAGTGTTCTCCAATATTTTGTCCGCATTCTAAAAGAGAAACTAGCAGACACATCACATGTTTACCATGTTGTATATGAAACTCATTTTGGTAAATGAGTTCAGTAGTAAAGTGGACAGGATAACAGCATGAAACAAACATATATCTATGTACCATGGTCACTTTATGGTCTATATCATTCTAGTTTTGTTGCCAAATCAAGATAGAGACACAGTTCAAATAATATTTGTTCAAGACAAAGCAGAATAGACAGAATATAAGTGTGGGTAACTATAGAGCAATAACAACACTTGTAATGTGCATGACATGAGAACATAACTGTTTATTCAATTGAAACTGAAATCAACATAGAGCAGGTTACAACAGCAAACCAGTTAAAGAAACAGGTTTAAAACATACCTGTTGCGCCATTGGAGTTTCAATTCAATCCTTCAAATCTGAAAATAGTTGGTATGAGTAAATACAGTCATGCAAGAGCAAAGGAGTATGAACCATAGCTACAGAACCTGACCTGAGAACAAATCTTCTTCTCCTTTAAGCGTTGAGCTGGGATTCGGAGTGGTGGTCCTCGTGCTTTGGGCACTGCAGTTCCCTTACTAACTGCTAGTGTTTGGGTGCTCTGTGGTGGAGACGGTGTTGTGTCAACTGGAACTGGGTTACTATCTGCCGGGGTTGGGGTTAGAAGGGGTGTAACTAGTTCTCTGTCCAACTAGGTAGGGGTACAATCTGCGAGAGTCTAGGTTATGTGTGGTGGATCTGGTCCTTGGGCAAGTACAACCGTGGTTCTATCTGCATCAACTGGTAGCACTATCTTTTCTAAAGACCGTTGTTACCCCCTTAGATATTGCCATCACGCTCTCCAATTCAAATGGCTGATAAAGAAGAAAAGTAATTGAAAGTATAGACATTGTATGATAGACAGGTGCAATGGATAGTGGGGAATTAAAGAGGGCATGAAATAATTCATATTTATGTTGTCTAACCAAACAGGATAGCATGACACAATTTCACATATATGATGGCTAACTAAAGAGGATAGCATGACACAATTTCACATTATGATGGCTACCTAAAAAAGATGGAAAGACATAGTTCAAAATATGAGACTATGTAAATAGGATGACATGGCATAACTATATAATGTGTTTATTAAATAGGTTGGCATGCCATAATTCACATACATTCACGGATAGAATGCCATAATTCAAAATATGATGACTGTAAACACTAAACGGGATGAGATGATATAACTATATGATGTCTTTATTAAATGGGTTGCCATGCCATAATTCAGATAGATGATGTGTATGTACTATGTAAACATGATGGCATGATATAATTCAAATATATGATTTATATAGTAAGCAAGTAAGAAGATGGCAATCCATATATGATGTAAAAACTAAGCAATGCAAGACAACATGCATGACATGGGTAATATAACCCTGCCAAGTTTGAGCATAGACCTCAGGGGGGAAAATAGGACTGGTCATCAGTCTTTGAATCCTCCTCTGAGGAGCTCTTTGTAACCAGCAAGATGTCTGCTTCAGCAGGTAGCATTGTCTGCTCTGAATACCTTGTTTTCACTCTAGATACTTCCATCACCGCTTCAAATGGCTGATGCATAGGAAGAGTAGTTGAATATACAAACGTTGTCACCAAATGGAACACGTAATACAAAAAATGATAGCATGGTATAATTCACATACATGATGATTGGCTAAACAGCATGGCATTGCATAATTCACATATATAATGCCTTTCCAACAAGATAGCATTGTATAATTCACATATATAATGTCTTGCAACAAGATGGCAATGCATAATTCACATATATGGTAATTAGACACTGAATAGGTGGCATTCACACAAAGCATGTCTAAACTAATCAAATGACATAGCAATGCGAGACACCATACGCATGATATGAGCAACATAACCCTGCCAAGTTAGAGCATACACCTCGGGGGGGAATAGGACTGGTCATGTGTCTCTGAATCCTCCTCTGAGGAGCTATCCGTAACCAGCAAGATATGCGCTTCGTCAGATAGCATAGTCTGCTCTGAAGACCTTGTTTTCACTCCAGAATTTTCCATCACCGTGTCAAATGGCTGATGCACACGAAGAGCAGTTGAATGTAATAACATTGTTGACAAATGTAATATGTAACGAAAAAAAGGATGGCCTGATATAATTTACATATAAGATGACTGGCTAAGCAAGATGGCATTGCAAAATTCACATATATGATGCCTGGCTAAACAAGATGGCGTTGCATAATTCACATAAACGATGAATAAACTAAATAGATGGCATTCGCACAAAGGATGTCTAAACTAAGCAGATGACATATTTGATGTATAAAGTAAGCAATGCAAGACACCATATGCATGATATAACCAACATCAGCATGCCAAGTTAGAGCGAAGACCTCAGGGGGTAAATAGGAGTTGTCTTCTCCTTCTGAATCCCCCTCAGAACAGATATCTTCCTCTCAATTACAATCCAAAATGCGTGGAGGGGGGCTGCCTTTCCGCCTACCATGGAGCGATGTCTGCATGAAATTTTATTGCCACACAAGGCTCGTCTCTTTTGCTCTACATGTTCAGTTCCATTGTTTACAATAACTGTCATGCATAGGAATAAAACATAGTGAGATTATGTAAGGAGTGCATGCAGAAATCCAGAGTGATGGTAGCAACCTGTGGATAGACCCAAACCAATAATAGCAGGCAGATAATGGCTTCAGTTAAAAAATACAGATAATGGCTTCTTTAATGTTTGTTTCCCACCCAACATGAAACTCATAGTAGACAACGGAGATTAACCAGATAGTAGATAGATACTATTGATAGCGGCCCCGATATGTACCCCACAACCATTTAAAAACTCAAGTTTGACCATTAGTTTGGAGCTGACTTAGAGTCTAATCGGTGAACAGGATGATAAAGTAGCATGTAATATTAAGCGATGCATAACGTAAGCAGACACGAAAGAGTGCGACCTCTCTTGCGGACCCGTGTAGTCCTCGAGGTCATCTGCTCGGTTGATGATGGTAGTGCAGTTTTCATGGCTACCAGTGGTGGGGAAGAAGATCTGAGGCGGTGAAAGATAGTCTGGAGGCCGGATCCCTGTTGTGCTGGACCCTTCTATCGTTGGAGCAGTTGAGCTGGGGTGGACGACGGCGCAGCAGGAGCGGGACAAACCACGCAAGGTTTTCTTTGACAACTATCTATAAGAGAAGTAATTCTGTAAGGGCTCGTTTGAATTGGAGGATTCCAACAATGTAGGGATAGGAAATAGACAGGAATAGGATAGGAATGCACGTGCAAAACAGAGAATTTAAAAACACAGGATTTCTGCCAATCTGGGTGTTTGATTCACAACAATTGGAGGATCACAAGATGCAAAGAAGCATGGTGAGATTAAGTTAAACCACAAGAACATGTATGGTTATAATGCTATTATGCTACTATCTCTTAGTCTTGTGCTTCATGAATAGGAATTTGAAAAGGAGGACAAGTGAAAATTAAAATTCCTACGTTTTTTATTTCAAGGAGACACTAAAGGAACAAATGTGTTTGCTCAGTGGACAATATATATAACATGTAGAGTAAAAAAGAGATGCCACAAGTGTACAACCTCTTTGGTGAAGCCATGTCGATCTCAGCGTGATTGGGTTAGCCGGTGAGGATGCTCCAGCTGACTTGGCTGTCGGAGGAGGGGAAGAAGATCTTAGGCGTCTGGAGATGGAGCCTGAGGTACTACCCCACTGTGATGGAGGGTTTCATCGTTGGAGCAGCTCCGGTGAGTTGTACGACACCGAGGCTAAAGCAAGACAAGAGAGACAACGAACAACGTTAACCTGAGTGGAATTCTAATAGCATCTCCAATACATGACGTAAAATACATAACCACAAAGTGCTAGATGTAAAATACATCAGCCGCTCATCTCTGAACTTAACTGTCGAAACTGAATTTAACTATCGAAACTGAACTTAACTGTCGAAACTGAACTTAACTGTCGAAACTGAACGCACTAGCAAGGTGAGGCTACACGTCGGTTGACTGACTTTTTCATCTCTGGTCAGTCGATTTTGCAGCCGTTGGATACGAAATCAAGGTCATGCGGTTCATCTTCAACCTCCACCCCCCTGAGCCGGCCAAACAGCAGCCCCCCGCCGCCCACGGCCGGTGGTGCGCCGCCCCACCCGCCCCGAAAACACTCCCCACCGCCGGTCCGCCGCCGCCCCGGCCACCCCCCGTGTCGAGCTTTTTCTCCGGCGATCCCCACGCCAATGCCCCGCCACCGCCGGCGACCACCGCTCCCATCCTGAACCCTAAGATAGATAGCGGGGTACCTCTCCGACGAGCTGCCCTTCCCGCTGCGACTGGTTCTTCCTTCACCCCGGCGGCATCGGAGTGAAGTGTGGCTAAATCGGAGCAGCATCGCAAGCAAGAGCAAGAGCGAGAGCAGCAGCGCAAGCAAGAGCAGACCAGGCAGGGGACCGAGAGCAAGAGCAGAGCAGCAACGCGAGCGAGAGCTAAAGCAGCAACAGGTCCTATTGATGTGGACGTCGCCGCTGAGGGAGCGACGCCGTGGAGGAAGTTGCCGGTGAAGCCGCCGTGGATGGAGCCGCGCCGTGTCGGCTCGGGACCGAGCACCGGCAGCACCGTGAGATCGAATCAAGAAGAAAATGCGGTGATTAGTGTACAACCTCTTTGGTGGTGCCGATTAGGCCGCAGCTTCATCCGAGGAAACGGTGATGATGATGATCTTCCGGTGGTGCAGGTGAAGACGGCGGTGTGGGCATGGAGGTGGCGCGAAAGACGAGGGGAACATTGGGGCAGCTCCTTGGAGGTGGAGGACGGGGTGGCTGAACCGGTGGGATGATGAGATCGACGACGGATCCTCATCCGGTACGGTGGATGAGGGACGTCGTGGTGTTGCTTTGGACGACGTCGTTGGGGAAGAGGCTCCAGCTGGGTGGCGGACGGAGCAGGGTGTGGGGCTTCGTCGCAGGTTTTCGCGGCCTCGGTGTACGAATGGGTGGGCGGATGGGATGGCAATGGGGAACCATGGCTTAGGGACGCGCTTGTCCGAAATGTGGGGTAAGTTACGAAAGTACCCCCATCGATTTGAGGCGGTTCTTTCGGTTCAGGGGTACCACGGGCATTTCACGTGTCGGGATTTCACAGGAGGTGGGAGTTTTCGCGCGCGTTGTAATTTCGGAATAGCAAGGCGCGGGTTGAGATGGAGGGAGTTGTCGGAGCACAATGAGACAAAGATATATCTTAAATATTTCGGGCTAACAAGGCGCAGGTTGAAATTTCCGGACAAGCCTAACGTGTACTGTACCAAATCAATGGGCCCTACAAATGTCATTCAAAACTTTGAATTCATGTTATGTTCAATTAAAATATTTCGCTACGTGTATAATGCATGCAACCTACTACTCAAATGAACGTTTTAGTGCATTCAAACATATATACTACCGCTTCAATATGAACTAAATTTGAATTTGTTTCTCTATTTGAATAAGATCTACAGTAATGATTGTTGTGAAGTCAAAGCATTTGAATTCATTTCTCTATTTTAATAAGATCTACAATCATCATTATTTTCAAGTTAAACCATCATTTGTGTATTATCTTCACAGCACACCACATGATTAGTCTCGAGTTACATATGAACTATGTGTACTATATGAACTCGAACTAGATTTTTTGAATCCACTTTATTTTGATTTCAAATCACATTACATTTCTAGCTCTAGCTAGATCTTCATAATCTAAACCATGTCTCATATGTATAATGTGTTTATCACATTATGTATGGTGCTCTGCCCACTACACCTACAAGTATTTAGATGTGAGTTGCAAACACCACACATTACCACAAATTCAAATAAAATGTGTGAATGTTCGATATATAGTATTGTTTAGATTGTTCAATATTTAGTTGTAAGCTGCAAACGCCACACATTATCACAAATTCAAATAAAATGTGAGATTGTTTGATGTATAGTATGGTTTAGATTGTTCGGCATTTAACTGTAAGTTGCAAACACCATGCATTATCACATTATGGTATAACATGTGCACAGCACGTGTATCACCGCTATATTCATGCATGCAATGTTTAAAACACTATGATCTCCTATTCAAATATATGAATCCGCTTTCATATCAAATTATGATCTTTTTTAGTCTCTTACACCCACACAATCCTCTAACCTTTGTAGCTACCACTAACTTTCTCTCGTGCATGCACACGCCCTCCTCGCCCTCCCCCTCCCTCGACATTCTATCCACCGGGCACATTCATTTTTTTCTTTAGGTCGTTCTCCCAGAGTCTCCACAACTCCTTTCCGACACAGACCGATCGATAAACCTCTCCAGTGATGCGTGCCTACAACATACAAACACACCTTCAATCTCCTCCTTTATGTGTCCTTGCCTCGTGTCTCTCATACGGTCAGACACACGTGTAAACTCTCGCCCCTCTTTTCATCGCTCTCACAACCGCACACTCCTCCCCTATCTAGCTAGTAGTTGGGCCTCTCGCACCACCTCCTAGATCCATTCTCTCTGTCTATCCGCCTCGATGGGCCTTATTTGCCTCTAACAAATGGACGTACATCAACCAATCTCTCGCTATACATATAGCTAGCTAGGTCCTTATAACTCGTTTTTACCCACACGTCAATCGATCTACCTCATTAGTTGTGTCTCTCCCTTCCTCCGACAAACAACAATTGATCTACCGATCTAGTTAGGTTTGCTTACCAAACACATGGTTCCCCTTCATCATCCATGGATGCGTCCCGACAGATCTATCACGCACAGGCACACACAGAAACACATCCCCACACTTATTGATAACATTGCAGTTCCACCCTCAGTTTGTCTAGTAGGCCTCTCCCACCATCTTCGAGAAGCAACTCCATCACCCATCCAGCACTCTACCCCTCTCCCTCCCTCTCTCTCTCTCTCCTCTCTCTCTCCCATCATATTTCCCATCCTTCAGTTATGTATGGATGTCGACCGATCTCCCTCAAGACATAGTTGGGTCTCTCCTTCTCAACACATATACGAGTCGTTCTACCTCTATAGTTAG
>NC_057794.1:190156829-190177870 GCF_018294505.1 Triticum aestivum
AAAAAACACTCACGAACGCGGTTCGTATCTCTCACACACACCCACGTAGGTGGGGGACGTGCACGAAGAGAAGAGGTGCATGCACGGCGCACGTACTCCCGTCTCTTTCCCAACCACACCCGCGCGGGTACACGGTGGAGCTCATTTCTGTACGAAAAAGGCAGCCACATGGTAATTTGGCATGTGTACCGGTTGTCCACTTGGTGGAGGGAGGATCGTCTACCACGGGTGAACAAACAAATTGCGACTTGACATGTTATGTTAAAAAAAGAGGCAAACCATGTGGGGCCTACCTTAGAGGCAAGGCTCTATACACTGGAGTACTTTTGATGTGTCCCGTCAACTCGCAGAACGAGGAGAAGCTTGCTTAGTACGCCGTCTCCCCCGCCCACGGGCGCGGTGGCTCGCAGGATGAGGTGAAGCTTGCTTACTACGCCTTACGCCCGCTCCCTCGCCCATGCACGCGGTGGCTCGCAGGACGAGGAGAAAAATTTACAACTCCCTCCGTTTACTCCTCGTCCCTACTACCTTGGTTATAGAGATTATATCATATTGTTTGGAATATATATGTCCTTTAGTAGATTTCAATATGAACTACTAGTACATACTCCAAACACTGATGTATATAGACGTATTTTAGAGTGTAGATTCACTCATTTTGCTCCGTATGTAGCACTCTCCCTCGCCCCTCGACCCTCGCCCACGTGGTGGACGTGCAGCAATTCATTCGGTCTCATATGGCCAGAACGATATATACTGCACTACCATTATTGCTCAACTTCCTGAAGAGGCGAAGAGCCAATCGCAAGGTCAATATTTTGGAGATGCCAAGTGCAAGGTTATAGGAGAACGAGTAGTAGGTGCCGTGTCATTTATAAATAAAGTTTTTTTTCTTCAGTGGCACGTATGCAATATGATAGGTTCATATGGAGAGAAAAGGAAACCGCTCCACTATATACATAGTCAGGATGGGCTAGCCTACATGGTTGCTTGATGGGGTTGCTCTCTTCACACTCTCTCGCACAAAACGACTGTGGCCACATCTCTAACATCCCGGCGGATCACGTCCGCTTGGGGAAGGGGTGGATGCTTAGTGTAGATGCGGTGGTCGTCGCCGACGGTGAAAACCCACTGTCGGCACGTCCCGATCAGGGGTCCCTGCCGTTCTATCTCACAAAGTCGGTGAGGTTGCCTTTGTCCCTTGCTCACTGCCGCGACGTGGGAAGTTGCCGCCTCCCGCCGCCCTCCTCAAGGTTGAGCTACGTTCCTCAGGTACAACTCCCTTTACAGCCAGCTTGCACCACTGCTCCAGCTGCCCACATCACTCCCTGTGGATATTTCTCTACTTCTTTGCCCCGCACATACCTCTACTGGCTTCTACGTACTGTATTTGTGATGAGTTTATGTCTCATCAACTAGTCCCAGTAATCTTATTCTAATCATGCTTGTTCAATTTCTTTGCCACAGGGATGTTCATCTCGATTTTGGTGAAACTGCACAAAATGATCCGATGGTCAAAAGGTTGCAAACTTCATTTATTAGGAAGCTCGAACATTGCCAGCAAATTGAAGCCTGGTCAGGGTTCACGGTTCAAGGGCTAGGGACTGCATGGATCGTTTTTTTCTTTAGCTGCCTCTGTTCCAAAATAAGTGTCAACTTTAGTAGTAGTACAACTTTGTACTAAAGTTTGCACAAAGTTGAGAAACTTATTTTGGAACGGAGGGAGTACGTATTTGCTATGATCTGTCAATCATTGAGATGCAATAGCATGCATGTTAGTCTCCTTTGTATTTGATGAAATGTTGCAACGGGCAACCTTGGACGCAAGATACATGTAACAGAAGCTGGAAGCTTCATAGCATTGTACAAATTTATCTCGCTGATAAAATTACAGTACGTACTATACTAGTACTTCCTCCGTTCCTAAATATTAGTCTTTGTAGAGATTTCACCATGAACCACATGCGGATGTATATAGATGCATTTTAAGTGTAGATTCATTCATTTTGTTCCATATGTAGTGGGATCTCTAAAAAGACTTATATCTACTAGTAATAGCTAGCCCCCAGTACTAGGAATTCTATATCCTCTCCTTGAGCCATGTCATCAAAATTGATGTAGCCGTTAGATGAAGTAAATCAGTCCATAATAGATGTCTGATCTTGACGTTGAGAGGCTCCGCACTAAGCCACATGCAAGCATGCAGAAATACTGTGCCACATGCATGTGAGTGGGTTTTAAATCACATCAACATGTCTGCATGCAAGCATGCACCGGTAGCATGCATGTAAGTGAGCTTTTAAGTCCCATTAACATGTCAAAAAGAAAAATATAATCCCATTATGCAGTAGGAGTTGGCTGATCTTTTTTCCTTACGTGGGATGATCTAAATGATGATGGGAGTTTATTTAGTTTGGCTACCACATTTGTCATGCGGTTATAGAGTTTTTTTTGTTCTGTGAAATCAATAATTTTGCAGAGAGAGATATACCGCTATTCCGCGCCAATGCGCGGGGACTCATCTAGTAATATTTAGGAACGGAGGGAGTACTATGTAAAGAGTTAGGTGTCGCACGGTGATAGTGTGAGGTGGGCCATGTAATCACTGAGCCTGCATGTTTTCACTGCTCTTGCACGCCTCCGCTGTAAGAATGGGGAAAATTGTAATCTAGTAGTAGTAGTATACCTCCTTTCGCCGAAAGCGTGGGACATCCAGCAGTCCTACCACCTCAGTAATAAAGACCAATGAGTCGTCAAATCACATAGACCCAGCAGTAAGTTGGACAGACGAAGCAACCATCACTCTTGCGCCAGTGAGAGGTCGCGTCCGCTCTGCCCGGGCATGAATGCGGCACCGATTCTTTGGAGCGGCGCTGACCGTTTCGGGAGGGAAGCGCGCGGGCGATGGAGGGGCTTTAGGTGGGCCAGGCTGGTCAGGAGCGGGTGTGGCAGCTGTCCGCATGTCCCTACCGGACACGCCCGGAAACGATAGGATGCACCGACTCTCGTGGCTAAAATCGTACAGTACACAACATCTCTCTGTAGGATTAGGTCGATATGTCGCTCTCTCTAACACACACATGGTGTTAAACACACAAACACACACACACACACACACACATGCAAACGCACGCACCTTGGTCCCGTTGCACCTTCTAACGTGACTTATTACACCTAGACAGAGGGAGTAGTAAGTATATGAGATACGGTGGCACACTGACTTAAGTCGAATACAAGTGCCCAAAATTTGTGTGCATGTTATAATAAGGATTCACTTAAAATAGTAGGTGAGAAAACAGAGGGATCAATTGGACAGTGTTCCCGAGCAGTAGCGAGATGTGTGAGGTAAGATACACCGCTGGCGCTTTTAATTTTTCTTATTAATTTGTTTGTTTCACCCTCTGACTGGTGGGACCCAACATACTACATGGAGAGAGGTAAGGTGACTAAGGCTGCATTATTTCTGCACCACTGTGGATAGTCTTACCACCAAAGCCACATGACACGATTATGATTGAAATCCCAATGACTCCCACACACACAAAAAAAACATGGCATGCTTGTCACACGAATGCAGGAATGTATAAAAGGTTATTTCCCTCTCGTTGAACATAATGGGAGGGTTGTGTAGCTGGTTAGCCTGTTCGCTCACTCTCTCGCCCTCTCCCGCTGGAGCCTCAGCGCTTGTAGTTGCTCTCTTCACACTCTCTCGCCCTTTCCAGATCTAAACAAGACTTCGTTGGCCTCTCTCTCCCCTCACTGCTGCTCAAAGAGCCGGCAGGATCCGTCCGCCGGGAAGGGAAGGAGGCTTAACGTTGTCGCCGTCGGCGAGGGACTACCGGCGCAGCTGTTCACTTTCCACCCAGCAGCGGCGCGGGAGGGCCTCCGACCCCTTCTTCTTCGCCGCCGTCCCGTCGCCCACCGAACCACGCCCCAAGAACCTTAAGGTATAATTTACTTACTCCACATGCATTGCTCTAGCTGCATGTATACCATGAATCTAGGACGTGGTTCAAAGAGGAAATGAAGGGGGAAAGTTGTATAGCATTAATCTAGGACGTGGTTCAAAGAGGAAAGGAATGGGGGAAAGTAGTGGGGAAAGTTGTATCGCATAAATCTAGGACGTGGTTCAATGAGGAAAGGAAGGGGCGAAAGTACTAGTTCAAAAAGGAAAGGAAGCGACAAGGCTGTAGAGTTTGAGCAGGACTAGATTTGCTGCGCTCACATGGGGAAAGGCGTCTAAAGATAACAAAACTGGGACCAACACAAATATGCTCCTTGGTTGCTTGTTCTTTGTTGCAACAGACTGTGCATGACCACAGTACATCGGTAGATGCACATGGTGCTGGTGCATCCACTGTCCCGTGCAACTCATTAGCTGTTGTTAATCTAAGGCCTTGTTTGGTTAAAAACTCCCTAGTCCCTACCTGCTGGGTTCCAGGGACTAAACATGGACTATAGGTTATTAAATGACATGCTAAAAGACCATGTTACCCCTAGTAATGAACTAATAGAGACAAGGGGCGATACGTGGCACGGGCAACTGTTGGAAAAAGTCCCAAAAAGACTCCCTCGGGGTCTTCTTTCTTTAGTCCCAAATGCCCACTTTTAGTCCCTAAAAGTCCCTCCTCTTTGGTTTAGATGGGACTGACACGGAGTTTTTTTAGTCCCTACACCAAAATGTCCCTGTAAACAAACACCCTCTAATAATGCCGCTGGAAAATTGATGCAATGCCACAGTTAAAAGCAAATTACATGTTTAACGAATTTTATTATTAATATAATCTCTATGTTAATATTAATCAATGCCACTGTTTGATAAATGCTACTGTCTTGCTTTCTTTCCCATTTAGATAAGGTAGATGCTTCTTTTTGTTGGCTTCTGTGTCATCCATTGTTATTGACCACTAATTGTTTCCTTTGCACCACTGTGTAAACAGGGTTATCTGCTTCACCTCGTTGCCATTGTGACCTTTTGTTGCACTGCACAAAACACTTTTGTTCTAAGAGTGTTTTGTGCAGTTCAACCAAAATGTCACACCGACAACGTTGCTTGATTGCTTGATCTTAGTGGAACTGCACAAGAGGATATCTTACTTCCTATCTATTAAGGCGAATTTGGTTCAGATCTTCTTCTTGTGAGTTGTTTGAATTCCGCATCATGAGAGGTCAGTACTAGCCTTCTTTCACATGATTCTGCAGTGTGCATTCATATGTTGTGCTACTTGTACGATAATGTTGCTTGATTTTAGTGAACTGCACAAATGGAGACAAGACTTCCAATCTGTATGTGCACCATAATATCCCATTGAGGTAAGATAAGGATATTTCACAACTACTAGCCTATATTTTGCCACTTTCATCAGAAAATTAAGTTTAGTACTATACTTGTGCTGCCTAATTGACATGCCAAATCTTACATTGAAGGCGAAGCTTGTTTGTTATTGAACCAAGTGATGAAGGGGAAGAACAAGGGGAAGAAAAACAAAAATCAACTCCCGGTGCTGTAATGAAGCACTGGAACTGTGATGACACAAGTAATGATATAGTTTTGCATCTTAATTTTGTTTTGCCACTGATTTGATGCCACTCTTAATATAATATGTAATTATTTCTACTTGTGCAAACAGGGATCTTCTTTGAAGATACCATATATTTTAGTGGAACTGCACAAGAAGATGTTGGAAACATTAAACTAATCGAGGAGTATATAGTAAGCATGGCCACCACCGTAGATTGCAACAGATGGTTCCAGAGAATTGCTTCATCTGTATGCTCTACACAATAAGCCTCCTGACAAAGGTTGGTACTCGCCCACTGATTTCATCCATATGATTGAGCTTTGTCATCTCCATTGGTGTTGTGCTACTATTTAGATATTGTCATGAAAAAATGGTATTGTCCTTGAGAAGTGCTTCATCTGTGCTATTTTAAATATTTCCTTTCCTTTTTTCGAGCAAACAGCGATGCTAGCATTTAGTAGTCCTCTTGTCTTTGCGCAACAGGATCATCTTCCTCTGAAGAAGAATATGGAGTGCGTGAAGTGACTAGTGATCCGTCTTCGTCGTATCTATAATTTTTGATTGTTCCATGCCAATATTATTCAACTTTCATATACTTTTTGGCAACTTTTTATATTATTTTTGGGACTAACATATTGATCCAGTGCCCAGTGCCAGTTCCTGTCTGTTGCATGTTTTTGGTTTCGCAGAATATCCATATCAAATGGAGTCCAAACGGGATAAAAACGGACGGAGCTTATTTTTGGAAAATATGGAAAATTTGGAAGGAAAATCAACGTGAACCAGTGCCCGAGGTGGTCACGAGGCAGGGGTGCCCCCCTAGGGCGCGCCCCCTACCCTCGTGAGCCACCCGTAAGGCGGTTGACGCTCTTCTTTTGCCGCAAGAAAGCTAATTTTCGGAAAAAAATCACGGCGAAGGTTTCAGGCCAATCGGAGTTACAGATCTCCATATATACACGAAACGGTGAAACAGAGCCAGAACATAACGCAGAACCAGAGAGAAACAGAGAGATAGATCCAATCTCGGAGGGGCTCTCGCCCCTCCCATGCCATGGAGGCCAAGGACCAGAGGGGAAACCCTTCTCCCATCTAGGGAGGAGATCAAGGAAGAAGAAGAAGGAGGGGGGCTCTCTCCCCCTCGCTTCCGGTGGCGCTGGAACGCCGCCGGGGGCCATCATCATCACCGCGATCTACACCAACACCTCCGCCATCTTCACCAACATCTCCATCACCTTCCCCCCTCTATCTATAGCGGTCCACTCTCCCGCAACCCGCTGTACCCTCTACTTGAACATGGTGCTTTATGCTTCATATTATTATCCAATGATGTGTTGCCATCCTATGATGTCTGAGTAGATTTTCGTTGTCCTATCGGTGGTTGATGAATTGCTATGATTGATTTAATTTGCTTGTGGTTATGTTGCTGTCCTTTGGTGCCCATCATATGATTGCGCACGTGGATCACACCCTAGGGTTAGTTTGTATGGTGATAGGACTATGTATTGGAGGGCAAGAGTGACAGAAGCTTCAACCTAGCATAGAAATTGATGCATACGGGATTCAAGGGGGATCAATATATCTTAATGCTATGGTTGGTTTTTACCTTAATGAACATTAGTAGTTGTGGATGCTTGCTAATAGTTCCAATCGTAAGTGCATAGAATTCCAAGTAAGGGATGACATGCTAGCAATGGCCTCTCCCACATAATACTTGCTATCGGTCTAGTAAAGTAGTCAATTGCTTAAGGGGCAATTTCGCAACTCCTACCACCACTTTTCCACACTTGCTATATTTACTTTATTGTTTCTTAATCTAAACAGCCCCTACTTTTTATTTATGTGCTCTTTATTATCTTGCAAACCTATCCAACAACACCTACAAAGTACTTCTAGTTTCATACTTGTTCTAGGTAAAGCGAACGTCAAGCGTGCGTAGAGTTGTATCGGTGGTCGATAGAACTTGAGGGAATATTTGTTCTACCTTTAGCTCCTCGTTGGGTTCGACACTCTTACTTATCAAAAACTTTTGTGATCCCCTATACTTGTGGGTTATCAAGACCTTTTTCTGGCGCCGTTGCCGGGGAGCAATAGCGTGGAGTGAATATTCTCGTGTGTGCTTGTTTGGTTTATCACTAAGTAATTTTTATTTGTTGTTCTTAGTTGTTCTTTATCTTTAGTTATGGATATGGAACACGAAATACCAAATAAATTAGGTGTACTTGCTACTCATGGAGATGGGGAACCTCCTTAAACCCTCGATGCTGGTTATGTGAAAGATATTATGTACTACTTCAATAATCCTAAGAAAACCCCATTCAATTATGTAATGGGAGTAACGTTGGATCAACGTGAATACTTTAGGGATTACCGCTTGACACAAAAAGGGAAACTATTATGGGATCAAATTCATATACGGAATTGGTATGCTAGGCAACTATGCTTGAGATATGATTATACTTGTTGCTCTAAGGTGAAGGCTCCACACCTTCCCTTTTCATGTGAATTTAATGATAATGAAACCTTAGCTTCTTATGCTAATGGTATATATGATTACTATGATGTGGAACAAATAAAAGAATTTGTTGCTTTTAAGGGTGCTTATGAAATTGAATCTATGTTTAAAGAGTTTGAAGATTTTGATGATGCCGTTTATAGACCTGAAAATTTAGCTATCCTAAACTATTGTTATGAGAATTATGAATACAATTACGAAATTAATGCGCTTATTAAGAAAGTCTCTGCTGTCCAAGAAGAGACTAATATTTTGCAGGAGTCTATGGAAGAAGAAATTGATGAAACTGTGAGCTCATTGGATGAAAAATATGATGAGGAGAGCGAAGAACAAAAGGAGGAAGAGTGGATTGATCACCCGTGCCCACCTTCTAATGAGAGTAACTCTTCAACTCATACATTGTTTAATTCCCCTTTGTGCTTACCGAAGGATGATTGCTATGATGACTGTTATGATCCCTATGATTCTTTTGAAATATCCCTTTTTGATGATGCTTGCTATGCTTGTGGCCAAGATGCCAATATGAATTATGCTTATGGATATGAACTTGCTATAGTTCCTTATGTTAAACATGAACTTGTTGCTATTGCACCCACACATGATAGTCCTATTATCTTTTTGAATTCTCTCGACTACACTATATCGGAGAAGTTTGCCCTTATTAAGGATTATGTTGATGGGTTTCCTTATACCGTTGCACATGATGATTTTGATGAATATAATATGCATGTGCTTGCTGCTCCTACTTGCAATTATTATGAGAGAGGAACTATATCTCCACCTCTCTATGTTTCCCACATGATAAAATTGCAAGAAACTATTTATACTATGCATTGTCCATTACTATGTGTGCATGAATTATTCTTTTATGACATGCTGATGCATAGGAAGAGAGTTAGACTTCGTTGTTGCATGATATATGTTACTTTGTGCTCACTACTAAATTACAAATCATTGTTAATTAAAATTGGCTTTGATATACCTTGGGATCCGAGTGGATTCACCACTTGAGCACTATATGCCTAGCTTAATGGCTTTAAAGAAAGCGCTGCCAGGGAGACAACCTGGAAGTTTTAGGGAGTCATTTATTTCTGTTGAGTGATTTCATATAGTTTAAAAACAACAAAAATAAAGAGGGTAACCCAAAACTTTTTCAAAAAGGAAAGCGGAAGTGAGAAAGACAAGCATTGTTGAAGTGGGAGCTAGCCTTGAACTTTGTTCATGCTCACGGAAACTTTGTGAATCTTGATTACAGAAACTTTTCAATAAAAATAATTATACCCTTGTACAATTCCATTGTATTATAAAAATAATGTGCCAAGGTTTGCCTTTAGGATGTTTACATTTGCTTGATGGTTTGTACGGTGCAGGACAGAAACTTTGGCTGTAGTGCGCGATTTTACATATTTAGCTGGAACGTCAAATGGTTCTGATTCTCTTTTCAGTGTCTTCCTATACAAATTTTTTATTTTTCCTAATTTTGGTAGAATTTTTCAAGTATCATAGGTATGGTGAATGTTCAGATTATTACAGACTGTTCTGTTTTAGACAGATTCTGTTTTTGATGCATAGTTTGCTTGTTTTGATGAAACTATCAATTCATATCAGTGGATTAAGCCATGAAAAAGTTATATTACAGTAGACACAATGCAAAAACAAAATATGAATTGGTTTGCAACAGTACTTATAGTAGTGATTTGCTTTATTATACTAACGGATCTTACCGAGTTTTCTGTTGAAGTTTTGTGTGGATGAAGTGTTCGATGATCGAGAAGGTTTCAATGTGAGAAGAAGGAAGAGAGGCAAGAGCTCAAGCTTGGGGATGCCCAAGGAACCCCAAGTAAATATTCAAGGAGACTCAAGCGTCTAATCTTGGGGATGCTGGGAAGGCATCCCCTCTTTCTTCAACAAATATCGGTATGTTTTCAGATTCGTTTCGTTCATGCGATATGTGCAATCTTGGAGCGTCTTTTGCGTTTAGGTTTTTTACTTTTCTTTTATGCACCATGCTGGTATGAGATGGTCCTTGGTTGATTTATAGAATGCTCTTTACACTTCACTTATTTCTTTTGAGTATGGCTTTATAGAATGCTTCATGTGCTTCACGTATATCATTTGAAGTTTGGATTGCATGTTTCTCTTTACTTAGACAATCGCCATTTTTAGAATGCTCTTTTGCTTCACTTATATTTGTTAGAGAGTGGGCATATCTTTTGTATAAAGAATTAAACTCTCTTGTTTCACTTATACCTATTTAGAGAGATGACAGGAACTGGTCATTCACATGGTTAGTCATAAAATCCTACATAAAACTTGTAGATCACTGAATATGATATGTTTGATTCCTTGCAATAGTTTTGAGATATAAAGATGGTGATATTAGAGTCATGATATTGGGTAGTTGTGGATTGTAGAAATACTTTTGTTGAGGTTTGTGATTCCCGTAGCATGCACGTATGGTGAACCGTTATGTAACGAAGTCGGAGCATGATTTATTTATTGATTGTCTTCCTTATGAGTGGCGGTCGGGGATGAGCGATGGTCTTTTCCTACCAATCTATCCCCTTAGGAGCATGTGCGTAGTACTTTGTTTTGATGACTAATAGATTTTTGCAATAAGTATGTGAGTTATTTATGACTAATGTTGAGTCCATGGATTATACGCACTCTCACCCTTCCACCATTGCTAGCCTCTCTAGTACCGTGCAACTTTCACCGGTACCATAAACCCACCATATACCTTCCTCAAAACAGCCACCATACCTACCTATCATGCAGAAGAGAAATGCTATCCCCACTCTGACCAAGATAGAACTTTTACCAAAAGATCAGAGTGAACAAACAGTGCGAAAGAGACTGAGAAGGGGAAGCATGCGCCCACCCTTGTTCCGCTCTCGCTCGCCGCTACTAACGGGGTCTCGGTTGATTTTCCTTCCTTTAGCTACTCAGATGTTTCAGTTCGCTAAGTTTGAAAAGTCCATTTCCATAGCCATTCCGAGATATATTGCCATGCAACTTCCATCATCATCATATACATGACTTGAGCATCATTGTCATATTGCTTTGCATGATCGTAAGATAGCTAGCATGATGTTTTCATGGCTTGTCCGTTTTTTAATGTCATTGCTATGCTAGATCATTGCACATCCCGGTACACCGCCGTAGGCATTCATATAGAGTCATATCTTTGTTCTAGTATCGAGTTGTAATATTGAGTTGTAAGTGAATAAAAGTGTGATGATCATCATTAATAGAGCATTGTCCCAAAAAAAGAATAACAAAAGAAAGGCCAAATAAAAAAAGAAAGGCCAAATAAAAAAATTAAAGGGACAATGCTACTATCCTTTTTCCACACTTGTGCTTCAAAGTAGCACCATGTTCTTCATATAGAGAGTCTCTTGAGTTATCACTTTCATATACTAGTGGGAATTTTCATTATAGAACTTGGCTTGTATATTCCAACGATGGGCTTCCTCAAATGCCCTAGGTCTTCATGAGCACGCAAGTTGGATGCACACCCACTTAGTTTCAGTTAGAGCTTTCATACACTTATAGCTCTAGTGCATCCGTTGCATGGCAATCCCTACTCACTCACATTGATATCTATTAATGGGCATCTCCATAGCCCGTTGATACGCCTAGTTGATGTGAGACTATCTTCTCCTTTTTTTCTCCTCCACCATCATATTCTATTCCACCTATAGTGCTATGTCCATGGCTCACGCTCATGTATTGCGTGAAAGTTGAAAAGGTTTGAGAACGTCAAAAGTATGAAACAATTGCTTGGCTTGCCATCGGGGTTGTGCATGATTTGAATATTTTGTGTGGTGAAGATGGAGCATAGCTAGACTATATGATTTTGTAGGGATAACTTTCTTTGGCCATGTTATTTTGAAAATACATGATTGCTTTATTAGTATGCTTGAAGTATTATTGTATTAATGTCAAAGGATAGACTATTGCTTTGAATCACTCATGTCTTAATATTCATGCCATGATTAGACATATGATCAAGATTATGCTAGGTAGCATTCCACATCAAAAATTATCTTTTTATCATTTACCTACTCGAGGACGAGTAGGAATTAAGCTTGGGGATGCTGATACGTCTCCGTCGTATCTATAATTTTTGATTGTTCCATGCCAATATTATTCAACTTTCATATACTTTTTGGCAACTTTTTATATTATTTTTGGGACTAACATATTGATCCAGTGCCCAGTGCCAGTTCCTGTCTGTTGCATGTTTTTAGTTTCACAGAATATCCATATCAAACGGAGTCCAAACGGGATAAAAATGGACGGAGCTTATTTTTGGAAAATTTGGAAAATTTGGAAGGAAAATCAACGCGAATCAGTGCCCGAGGTGGTCACGAGGCAGGGGGGCGCCCCCCCCCCTAGGGCGCGCCCCCTACCCTCGTGAGCCACCCGTAAGGCGGTTGACGCTCTTCTTTTGCCGCAAGAAAGCTAATTTTCAGAAAAAATCACGGCGAAGGTTTCACGCCAATCGGAGTTACGGATCTCCATATATACATGAAACGGTGAAACAGAGCCAGAACATAACGCAGAACCAAAGAGAAACAGAGAGATAGATCCAATCTCGGACGGGCTCTCACCCCTCCCATGCCATGGAGGCCAAGGACCAGAGGGGAAACCCTTCTCCCATCTAGGGAGGAGGTCAAGGAAGAAGAAGAAGGAGGGGGCTCTCTCCCCCTCACTTCCGGTGGCGCCGGAACGCCGCAGGGGGGCATCATCATCACCGCGATCTACACCAACACCTCCGCCATCTTCACCAACATCTCCATCACCTTCCCCCCTCTATCTACAGCGGTCCACTCTCCCGCAACCCGCTGTACCCTCTACTTGAACATGGTGCTTTATGCTTCATATTATTATCCAATGATGTGTTGCCATCCTATGATATCTGAGTAGATTTTCGTTGTCCTATTGGTGGTTGATGAATTGCTATGATTGATTTAATTTGCTTGTGGTTATGTTGTTGTCCTTTGGTGCCCATCATATGATTGCGTGCGTGGATCACACCCTAGGGTTAGTTTGTATGTTGATAGGACTATGTATTGGAGGGCAAGAGTGACAGAAGCTTCAACCTAGCATAGAAATTGATGCATACGGGATTCAAGGGGGACCAATATATCTTAATGCTATGGTTGGGTTTTACCTTAATGAACATTAGTAGTTGCGGATGCTTGCTAATAGTTCCAATCATAAGTGCATAGAATTCCAAGTAAGGGATGACATGCTAGCAGTGGCCTCTCCCACATAATACTTGCTATCGGTCTAGTAAAGTAGTCAATTCCTTAAGGGGCAATTTCGCAACTCCTACCACCACTTTTCCACACTCACTATATTTACTTTATTGTTTCTTAATCTAAACAGCCCCTACTTTTTATTTATGTGCTCTTTATTATCTTGCAAACCTATCCAACAACACCTACAAAGTACTTCTAGTTTCATACTTGTTCTAGGTAAAGCGAACGGCAAGCGTGCGTAGAGTTGTATCGGTGGTCAATAGAACTTGAGGGAATATTTGTTCTACCTTTAGCTCCTCGTTGGGTTCGACACTCCTACTTATCAAAAACTGTTGCGATCCCCTATACTTGTGGGTTATCAACTAGTTCCGATTATGCCAGGATGAAGAAGCCTTGTCTATCTTATCATCAGAAGGAGCAGTTGAAGGATGGTTACATTACTCCCCACAAGACCAAACTAACTTCATCTCAGAAGGACTGACAAAATCTCCATTTTTTGTTGTGATGCGCGAGTACATTGTTGTTCTAGGATTCTTTCTGGTGAGTTCCATTTTTCTAAAAGTGTGCTCTACATGGACCATGTATGTGCCTGTTGAAACTGTCAATTCATAGTACAATTTGCTCTATACTAATCACTTTTTTGTATTTGTGCAAACAGGGGTGCTCAGCTTGATTTCAATAGGAACTGCACAAAATGTTCATGAATACATCGAATCATTCATTTCCACCACAAGAAAGGTGGTGCCGATAAGTTCAAGGCGTTGCGACATATAAGGGCGAAATCATACAAGCTACGCTCGAATTTGGTTGATTTTGGTGGAACTGCACAAAAAGAACAGCTGGTTTATATAGCACGAGGTGCCATGTCAATGTCCGAACTGATGGCAAACGCTGACCATTCCACAATCGTAGGCATTTGATATTTTGGAATGTGACAACCTTGTCAAATTTTGCTCATTGATTTTAGCAAGACATGTGTTTGATATTTTCGAATGGGACGCCCTTGCTGTCAGCAGCGTTGATCATTTTTTTCTTTATTCTTTAGTTGTGAAGTAAATATTGCCTCTGACATGTGAGTCGTTGAGATGCATAATCATCGATTGTTTTGAATGTTCTCTATGAATTGCCAGGCATGTGTGTTTGATTGCAATGTGCAGAAACGCTAAAAACCTGCTCAAACTCTTTGTACTCCTTCTGTTCCTTTTTACTCCGCACATTGTGAAAGTGCATACTTTTTTGTATAAGATTGGTCAAAGTAGAGATACTTTGACTGCAGACAAAACTTGTATGCAGACTAGAAAGGACCGGAGGGAGTACATGTGAAACTACTGCAAACGAGGTGATCACCCTGGGAATAATGCTAGTACATATTGTTTTGCATGTTCATCCAATGCCAGTGATACAGGAATTCGAACTAATTGAAATAAATTCATTCATACACGGTCGGATTTCATATAAACATGTCAGATTTCATTACATTTCATACATTCTTCAACTAAAAGGGGGTGCCCTGGAGGTATAATTAATTAACTGAAGCTACCCACTTGTGTCCCGCTGAGCCGAACAGAAGCTTCAGTGACTTAACTGCAGGTGTAGTTGCGTAACTGACATGTGGCATGTTGGGCCCACGTGTCAGTCAGCCAACTGCACTAGCAGTTAAGTAGAAGCAGCGTTATTCTCCAGTAGAACTCCCCAACTCCACGTCACCGCCAAGAAGCTAACCGGTCGTCAATGGTCAACCCGCCTAGCTTGGCTTCAACAGGAGGGTAGCAGCGGTGGCCTTACTTGGACCCGAGCAGCGGCGACCTACCGTGTTCTACTCTTCCTCGTTTTCTATGTGGCACGGCCTCGTTGGCAGCGGGGCGGGGCCTCGGCGGAGCCGGCGATGTCCTCTGTCTTGTTGTCGGCGGGCGGCGCCTCAACGGAGTGGTGGAAATCCTCCCCCGCATTGCCGGCAGGGTAGGGCCTCGGCTGAGCCGGCGATGTCCTCTGCCTCGTTGTTGGCGGGGCGGGGCCTCGGCAGAGCCAGCGGTGTCCTCTTCCTTGTTGTTGGCGTCGCAGGGCCTTGGCGGAGCAGGGCCTCGTCGACGCCAGTGGAGCGGGGACTCGTCGGAGCCGGCATTGTCCTCTGCCTCGTCCTCGGTCTCGCCAAACAGCGCCTCGCCTACTTCATCGCCCTCTTTTCTAGCCTCTTTATAGGCGGCCGCAGCCTCCGCCACCCGCATGCGGTCCTGCTAGCGCTTGAGGCGGCCCTTGCGGGCGGAGCGGTACGAGTCGAGCAGCGCCTCCTGCTCCGCCCGCTCCGCGGTGATCTGCTCCTTCGCCTACAGGTGCTCCTGGAGGAGATGGTGGTTGTAGGCGGCGTCGGCATGCGCCTCCCGGAACTGCTCCTGATGCATCTGCCTCACACTGTTCATATATTGGGCACGGGCCTCGCCGATGGTCATGGTGCAATGCGCCCGCGAGGATGGCGCGGAGGAGGAGGGTGGGCGCCGGATCATCGACTACCATGTTCTCCATTGGGACGTCGTCGTCCTCCGGCTGCCTGCCGGCCAGCCGGTCGGCAGGAATGGCTGCCATCTCCTTATGGTCCATCGTCCGCCCGTCCCGAAGAGCGCTGGAGCGCGAGGAAGCCATGATGGGCAGTAGTGGTGTGAACAGGAGAAAGGGAACGGATGCAGATGACTGTGGCTATGGCCGGCGCAGCAGTTTATATATCAATGGTGGGCGGGCAGAGGGACGGACGTGTGGCACCGGAGTAGCCGCCTCGGCAACCACGTATCATTAATGTGGGCGGCAGATGGACAGGCGGACGGCACTTGTGCCATTTGAAGGCGGAGCAATCGCCTGCATCGGGAAGCGGGGCGGGCGGCGCTGACTGTTTCGGGCGAAAAGCGCACGCGGGCGAGGAGATGACTTTACTTGGAGAGGATGACAATGGGGACCCACCAGGTCCATAGCCTCATGTACGCAAGTGCCTCCTTATTATATATATATATATGTATAAAACTATACTCCCTCCGTCTAGGTGAATAAGTCGTATTAGAAGGTGCATCACGACCTAGGTGCAAGCAGATTGGTGGAAAAGAAGAATATTTCTCTCTTCTAAACACAACATTTAATCACAGCAGTTAAGAGGATGCCTTATTAGCTACCCATGCAGGCCATCGTAATTCATAGCATGCAAAGCGCTTTTATTTCTTGCCTAATAACCGCATGGACGTGCTGCATGCATTGGTCCTTGCCCGAGCAAAAAAAGGGAGGAAAGGGGTTTCCACGGGAGACAACGAGGCAGAGGTGGAAGCGCTCGCTGGAGTTATTTATTTTGCTTCCCCTGGTTTCCTGACATCATGGTACCACACCATTGTCAACCTATGTAGTACTAGTCAATAAACGAGAGAATTGCACAAGAAGCGCCCGACAGCTGGGACCAAGCAGCTCGAGCAGTATTTGTGTTTTTGAGGTGTGAGCACTGCAGAGTTTTTCGATGTTCAGCCCAGATATTA
Source organism: Triticum aestivum (assembly GCF_018294505.1). Classification (NCBI taxonomy): domain Eukaryota; kingdom Viridiplantae; phylum Streptophyta; class Magnoliopsida; order Poales; family Poaceae; genus Triticum; species Triticum aestivum. Next base: position 190,173,640 of record NC_057794.1, read on the forward strand.
ATTTTTCTCCTCTGAACAACAACGAAAACATCACTGCAGGTATTAACTGGGCGGGCTGTGGCCCGTCTAGCCCAGGCCAGATATCCAGCCCAGATATTAATTTGTTTCAAGCTGAAAATGGCTAGCCCAGCTATACTTTTTTTAGGAATACCCAGGCAAGGTCAAGTTGTTATTCTCCGCCCCGCTGGGCTGCAAATCTTTCCTAGGAGGGATGCATTAGGCTTAACAAGAAAATGGGCTTTAAGAAAATAATAAATGGGATGTAATTATAAAAACTGGGCAGTAACTATAAAAAATGCACCAAACACGTGATTACTTTATAAAATATTATTTTTGGATATTGAAAATTTTAATTTCATTAATTGTTGCGAGCACAATGTTTCATTGGATTTTTACGTAATATAAATTTATATTGAAATTGTACTTAATTTGACTAGAAATTTTGGGATAAAAATATTTCGGATCCCATCAAAATGTGGGAAATTTTATTGAATTCGATTTTGAACGGTTGGTTGAAATGGGCTCTACTTTTAACAAACTGTAAATGGGTTGTAGTAAATTCCATTAGAATTCAAAAATGGGCTACACATTCTTACAAATCTCAAATGGGCTATAAGTTCTCTGCCACACACTTCTGGCCTTACTAAGTTGACGCGTCCCCTAAAAAATAGAGTTGACGCGTATGCAAGGCCTTGTCAACTTATAGTCAACACACGGTTCTAGCAGTAGTGGCTGTTGGATGTCCATCCAACGGATGTCGTGCTTCTTCTTCAATCTCGGATATTCTAGCTTCACCCGCCCAAAAAATGATTCCTCCCCTGACATCTAGGGTGCACCATTTCGGAAGCTGGCCTGTGGGCCTACTAAGTTGACGTACCAAGGGCTTTGTCAACTTAGTCAATATAAACGATTCTAGCTGCAGTGACCGTACGATGTCCATCCAACGGCTGTAGTGCTTCTTCAACCTCTGGTCTTCTTGCTCCAGCTGCCCAAAGCAACGCCGGTCGTGCCGCCTGCTCCTGCCTCCCGTGGCCGGCTGTGCTGCCGTGGAGGCCTCACCGCCCCCTACTATTCCCACCGCTGGCCAGGCCCTACGGCGATGGCAGCCTCACACCGCAGCCGAACGAGTGAACCCTCATACTCCTCTCCGCGTGGGCATCCACTGCCATGTCTTCACCGGCTTCGCGCCGTCCCCTTCCTAGGCCTCGCCGTCGTCCACCGCCCTGGTGCTCTCGGCGCGGCATGGTCAACATCGAAGGAACGACTTCCATCGGACGTGGACTGTACGTGGGGAGGCTGACAGCTGGGTCCATGAAGGCAGCAAGGAAGTGCCTCCTTATTACGCGGAAAATAATGATTCCTCCACCTGACAGCAGGGACCCACCGGACGGGCCACTAGTATTTTGCGAAAAAAATCGTTTCCCCCTGACTACTGGGACCCACCAGACGGGCCACCGTATTTCACAAAAAAAACGTTCCCCCCGCTATCAGCTCGGACCCACCGGAAGTGCCTCCTTATTACGCACAAAAAACTGAATACTCCCCCGGCTAGCTGGGACCCACCTTGCTGGGAGGCTGACTTGTGGGCCTACTAAGTTGACGGGGACGAAGGGCTTAGTCAACTTAGTCAATATGAACGATTCTAGCTCCAGTGACCGTACGATGTCCATCCAACAACCATAGTGCTTCTTCAACCTCTGGTCTTCTTGCTCTAGCCGCCCAAAGCAGCGTCGGTCGTGCCATATGCTCCTGCCTCCCGTGGCCGGCTGTGCTGCCGCAGAGGCCTCACCGCCCCCTACTATTCCCACCGCTAGCCAGGCCCTGCGGCGACAGCAGCCTCACACCGCAGCCGAACCAGTGAACCCTTGTAGTCCTCTCCGCGCAGGCTTCCACTGCCACGTCGTCCCCTTCCTAGGCCTCGCCATCGTCCACCGCTGTGGTGCTCTCCGTGCGGCGTGGTCAACGTGGTCAAGGAACGACTTCCATCGGAAGAGTACTGTACGTGGAGAGGCTGACAGCTGGGTCCATGGCCACAGCCCAGTTTTTTTGTGATTTGCCAAGTAAGTCGCTTTGTCAGGCCTGTTGGCCAGCAAATCTTTCAAGACGAGGAGAGCTTTCATTCGGCTCGCCGAGAAAATGGCCCATCAGTAATGAGAAATAGGTTGTAATTTTTAAAACACATCAAAACGGCAATTAGTTTCAAATATCTTTTTTTCATTTCATGATTTTAAATTACATTAATTTTTATGCGTGGAGAATTTGTTGGATTTTATATTGATATACATTTATTTTTAAAATTAGTTTGAATGTGAGTCAAAATTTCGGGATTAAAAATAGTTCGGACCGCACCGAAATATGCAAAATTTCGTATAATTTTTTAATCGTTGCCACAATATGGGATGTAATGCTAACAAAAAGAATATGGGCTCCAAAAAACCTTAAGAATTAGCAAATGGGTTGTAAATTATTAGAAATAATGGCAGATGGGATGTATGTTGTTTTCCACAGATTTGAGGCTTTCCTAAAAAAAGGTTGATGCACAAGCACTAACTATTGGATGTCCATCCAACGGCCGTCGTGCTTCTTCAATCTCTGCTCTTCCTGCTCCAGCCGCTCAAACAAGCACCAGCGGGACTGCCTGCTCCCTCCTCCTCGCGGCCGGCTGTGCTGCCGCGCAGGCCTCACCGCCCAACCGTACTCCCATCGCTGGCCTAGCCATCCCTCTACTCACCCACACCTGCTGTTATTCTCCGGCGATGGCAGACGAACCAGTAAACCCTCGTACAATTGTACTCCCCTCCGCGTGGGAAACAACTATCGAGTCTTCCCTGCCTCCGTGTCGTCCCCTTCCTAGGCCTCGCCGTCGTCCACCGCCCTGGTGCTCTCGATGCGACGTGGTCAACGTGGTCAAGGAACGACTTCCATCGGATGTGGACTGTACGTGGAGAGGCTGACAGCTGGGTCCATGGCCGCAGCAAGGAAGTGCCTCCTTATTACGCGGAAAATAATGATTCCTCCACCTGACAGCTGGGACCCACCGGACGGGCCACTGTATTTCGCGCAAAAAACGTTTCCCCTGACTGCTGGGACCCACCAGCTACATCTTCGCACGCAAGGAAGTGCGTCTGGGCAAAAAAACGATTCGCCCCCTGACTGCTGGGACTCACCAGCTACATCTTCTCAGGCAAGGAAGTGCCTGACAGTCGGGACCCACCTGGTCGAAGTGTACGTAGTGTTATCATTCTGGTCGCGAACATGTACATACATACTCGTCGATGTAGAGGCACGCATGTGTCGTAGTAGAGGCACGCACGTGTCGTAGTAGAGGCGTGCACGTAGCATGTACACGTACGTACAGCAGCCAGGGTGCAAGAAAGAAAATACGGCCATGTATGTGTACATACGGGTGGGGTCTCAAACGCCTACTCGCGCATACGTACGGCCAGGGCTCGTGTACATGGCTGGGTCGGAACGGAGAAACAGCATCGTCGTCGTGTTCATGGGGAGGCAACGGAACGCGTCGTGTTCATGGGGAGGCAACAGAATGCATCGTGTTCATGGGGAGGCAACGGAACGCGTGGGAGACAACCGGCTGGGTCGGAACGGAATGTGTGGTCGTGTTCATCGGGAGGGCTTGGTCGGAACAGGCGATGGAAACCAGGCCTGGCGTACCACACAACGGAGGAAACGGACCTCCTATGTTCGGAACAGGGTCCTGTTCATCGGGAGGGGTCTGGCATACCGCAAAACGGAGGAAACAGACCTCCTACGGTCGAAACAGGGGTCTTGTTCATCGGGAGGGGTGTGGCGTACCGCAAAACAGACGAAACGGACTTGTGCTGGAGCGCTACGGTCGAAACGGGGGTCCTGTTCATCGGGAGGGGTGTGGCGTACCGCAAAACGGGACTCCATGGGATACTGTTCATCTCCACCGTCGACCCCCTCCAACCTCCACGAGCTACTGTTTATCCACCGTCGACCTCCTCCAGCCTCCACCTGCGACTGTTCATCCATGGGCTCCTGTTCATCCAGCCTCCACCACGCGCTACTCCACCGGCTACTGTTCAACCAGCCCTCTCCATGGGCTCCTGTTCAACCACCCCTCCACGGGCTACTATTCATCCTGCCCTCCACGGGGTGGTCCTGTTCATCCAACCCTCCACGGGTCCTGTTCATCTAGCCGCAACCGGCTCGATCGATCGGGGTCCTGTTCATCCAGAGGCAACACCAC
>NC_057794.1:190178238-190181474 GCF_018294505.1 Triticum aestivum
GCTTCAGTTAGCAGCATTAGCGAAGGAATCGCTCGATCGGGTTCAGTTAACAGCCATCAATCGATCGCTCGAGTTCAGTAACGCGTAGCCTGCAGTGCAATCGCTCGGGTTCAGTTAGAGCCCAACGCCTCGCTCAGGTTCAGTTAGAGCCAACGCCTCGCACACACGTGCGTACGTGTATGAGAGAAACGTGCATCGCTCGGCCCCCGACCTCCCGCCGTAACCGGGAACTCCTCGGAATTTTCCTCGCCCTCGCTTCTACCATGTTTTTTTTCATCATGGACGGCCCAAAGAATGTCATGCAGCTGCGTCTCCAGCCCGCCTAGGACGAAAAGCCCATTTAATGTCATGATTTTTTGGCATAGAAGTAGGAGCCCACCACATCTATGATGATACCGGGTTTTGTCACAATTATCATCATAGAAGTGTCATATGTATGACAGAAAAAAATTCGTTCGGCCCAAAATGTCACAGATGTGTCTTTTTTGTAGTGTTGGCTTGCAGAATAAGCCAGAACAAACATATGATAGAGATTTCGTCCGAAATTTTCGTGGTGGGGCCCACACGGGCTCAATCGTACAGCACCATCATGTACAAGGTAGTGCACATGACATATGAAGCATCCCTGAGTCAGCATAGCCAAGGACTCTTTAAGACACAACGAGACCACTGTAAACCAACCGTGGATAGGCGGACCACTAGACGTCAAACCCCAATCTCATATCATGCATCTGTCGGAAAGATATCCTAAGGGCTACTTGAATTCCCACTTATAAACTCCCGAAACTTTCTAGTTGTGCAATCGGGTGTTGGGGATACAGGGGAAGCATAAAATCTCACCCAAAACTAGCAAATCCTACATCCCGCTGTATCCATCCTTCAACACATAACCAAGAAACCTTCGGAAATCATTTACCTCAACCTTCGAAAAGCATCCGTTATAAGAGTTATGGCAATACTCCCGAACTCCCACCCCAGTACTGGTTGGCATCGAGGTTATCTCACCAACAACTGCATAAAAGAGATTTTCGATGTCGGTGAACTCAGGTATTCCAGAACTGCAACGATAAAATTGTGACGACAACACCTCGGAGCTCAACTCCCCGGGACACTACCACAAGCCCTAAATGTTAGGAGGCACCAAGAACAATGTTCTCGTCACAAAACCATCGGAACGATTCCAAGATACCCGCGTGATCCTAAAAAAAATTCGTGAAATTTGAGAAGAGAAGAGTTAAAACTTCTATGTCAGGAGGCCTCACCAGAGCGATGAAGGGACTGAGAAGTAAAAAGAATCGTACTCTCTGATATATATAATCCTAAGACTCAAAACATTTTGTTCTAGACTCAACAACACCAGCGATTCGATCAAGCATGGGGCTCCTAAGTCGGGGAAGGCTCTGATACCAACTTGTAACACCCATGATGCAGCTATATCTCCCATGTGTCGGAGCATGACTTAGAGGCATAATCGCATAGTAGGCATGTCGCAAGAGGGTTATCTTTACACATCCCATGTATTGAATAAGAAAGGGAATAAAGAGTTGGCTTACAATTGCCACTTCACACAATACATAAGTATAGCATTACATCATCCAGAATACAATCAAGGTCCGGCTATGGAACCAAATAAAGAAAGACAACCCCTAATGCATAGATCCCTGATCGGCCCAACAGGGCTCCACTACTGATCGAAATGAAACAAAAACAACCCAACGAACACGATCTTCATCGAGCTCCCACTTGAGCTCAGCTGCGTCATCTGCACTAGTATCAACGGCACCTGCAAGTGGTTTTGGAAGTAATCTGTGAGTCACGGGGACTCAGCAATCTAATGTTGGAAATATGCCCTAGAGGCAATAATAAAATGGTTATTATTGTATTTCCTTGTTCATGATAATTGTCTATTGTTCATGCTATAATTGTATTAACCGGAAACCGTAATACATGTGTGAATACATAGACCACAACATGTCCCTAGTAAGCCTCTAGTTGACTAGCTCGTTGATCAATAGATGGTCATGGTTTCCTGACCATGTACACTAGATGTCATTGATAACGGGTTCACATCATTAGGAGAATAATGTGATGGACAAGACCCAATCCTAAGCATAGCGCAAGATCGTGTAGTTCGTCTGCTAAAGCTTTTCTAATGTCAAGTATCTTTTCCTTAGACCATGAGATTGTGCAACTCCCGGATACTCTAGGAATACTTTGGGTGTGCCAAACGTCACAACGTAACTGGCTAACTATAAAGGTGCACTGCGGGTATCTCCGAAAGTGTCTGTTGGGTTGGCACGAATCGAAACTGGGATTTGTCACTCCATATGACGAAGAGGTATCTCTGGGCCCACTCGGTAAGACATCATCGTAATGATCTCAATGTGACTAAGGATTGGTCATGGGATGATGTGTTACGGAACGAGTAAAGTGACTTGCCGGTAACGAGATTGAACGAGGTATTGGGATACCGATGATCGAATCTCGGGCAAGTAACGTACCGATTGACAAAGGGAATTGTATACGGGATTGCTTGAATCCCCGACATTGTGGTTCATCCGATGAGATCATCGTGGAATATGTGGGAGCCAACATGGGTATCCAGATCCCGCTATTGGTTATTGGCCGGAGAGTTGTCTCGGTCATGTCTGCATGGTTCCCGAACCCGTAGGGTCTACACACTTAAGGTTCGATGACGCTAGGGTTATTAGGAAGACTTGTATGTGATTACCGAATGTTGTTCAGAGTCCCGGATGAGATCCAGGACATCACGAGGAGTTCCAGAATGGTCTGGAGGTGAAGATTTATATGTGGGAAGTTGTCATACGGTCACCGGAAAGGTTCGGGGGCATATCGATATTGTACCGGGGCCACCGGAGGGGTTCCAGGGGTCCACCGAGAGGGGCCACCTCTCCCGGAGGGCCTTATGGGCTGTAAGGGGGAAGGGAACCAGCCCCAAGTGGGCTGGGGCGCCAACCCCCCAAGGGCCCATGCGCCTAGGGTTGGGGGGAACCCTAAAGGAGGCGCCGCCCTTGGCTTGGGGGCAAGCCCCCTCCCCCTTGCCCCCCCCCCTCTAGATCTCATCTAGAGGGGGCCGGCCCCCTTCCCCTATAAATAGAGGGGCAAAGGGAGGGCTGCACCACCACATCCAAGGCGCAGACCCTCCCCTCCCAAACACCTCTCCTCCTCCGCGTGAGCTTGGTGAAGCCTTGTCGGAGAACTGCCACTCCATCACC